>NW_022589748.1:7758471-7964783 GCF_004348235.1 Phoca vitulina | reverse complement strand
AGCCTGTGTCTTTTGATTGGGGCATTTAGCCCATTTACATTCAGGGTAACTATCGAAAGATAGGAATTTAGTGCCATTGTATTGCCTGTGAGGTGACTGTTACTGTATATTGTCTGTGTTCCTTTCTGGTCTATGTTGCTTTTAGGCTCTCTCTTTGCTTAGAGGACCCCTTTCAAGATTTCTTGTAGGGCTGGTTTCGTGTTTGCAAATTCCTTTAGTTTTTGTTTGTCCTGGAAGCTTTTTATCTCTCCTTCAATTTTCAATGACAGCCTAGCTGGATATAGTATTCTTGGCTGCATATTTTTCTCATTTAGTGCTCTGAATATATCATGCCAGTCCTTTCTGGCCTGCCAGGTCTCTGTGGATAGGTGTGTTGCCAATCTAATGTTTCTACCATTGTAGGTTACAGATCTCTTCTCCCGAGCTGCTTTCAGGATTTTCTCTTTATCTCTGAGACTCGTAAGTTTTACTATTAGATGTTGGGGTGTTGACCTATTTTTATTAATTTTGAGAGGGGTTCTCTGTACTTCCTGGATTTTGATGCCTATTTCCTTCCCCAAATTAGGGAAGTTCTCTGCTATAATTTGCTCCATTATACCTTCTGCCCCTCTCTCTCTTTCTTCTTCTTCTGGGATCCCAATTATTCTAATGTTGTTTCATCTTATGGTATTGCTTATCTCTCGAATTCTGCCCTCATGATCCAGTAGTTGTTCATCTCTCTTTTTCTCAGCTTCTTTATTTTCCATCATTTGTTCTTCTATATCACTGATTCTCTCTTCTGCCTCATTTATCCTAGCAGTTAGCGCCCCCATATTTGATTGCACCTCATTAATAGCTTTTTTGATTTCGACTTGGTTAGATTTTAGTTCTTTTACTTCTCCAGAAAGCGTTTCTCTAATAACTTCCATGTTTTTTTCAAGCCCAGCTAGTATCTTTAAAGTGATGATTCTGAACTCTAGATCTGACATCGTACTAATGTCCGTATTGAGTAGGTCCCTGGCAGTCGGTACTACCTCTTGTTCTTTTTGTTGAGGTGATTTTTTCCGTCTTGTCATTTTGTCCAGAGGAGAATAGATTAATGAGAGAACAAAATGCTAACAGGTAACAAGGTCCCCAGAAAATATACTCTAAACAAATCAGAAAAGACCTGAAACAGTGGGAAAAGAAAGGCAAAGAGAGAAAAAAGGAAAAAGAAAAAAAAAGATAAAGATCAAACAAAAACAGAACAAAACAAAAAAAACCAGAATATGATCAAATATGATCAGGCTGGTATATAGATCAGTGCCACACACTAGATTTTGGGTGTATTCTGGTCTGTTAGAAGAAAGTGCTTCCCAAAATTTTAAAGAAAGAAAAACTTATATATGTACAAAAATAAGGGTTGATATGATGAAGGGATGGAATATGACTGTAAAGATGGAAATTATAAAAAAATTTATAAAAGGAATTGCTAAGAAGTTGTTTGAAAAAAGAAAGAGGAGGATTTAAAAAAAAAAAGAAAAAGGAGAGAATGTGATCAGGCAGGGGAGTAGAAAAAAAACATACACTAGAGATTTAGGGTATATTTTGATCTGTTAGAAGAAACTATCTCAAAATTTTAAAGAGAGAACAACTTATATATATATGCCAAAAATACGGGTAACTCCTATGAAGGGATAGAATATGACTCTAAAAATGAAAAATAAAAATGTTTTTTAAAAAAGGGATTGATAAGATGTTGGTTGAAAAAGGGAAAAAGAAAAATTCAAAAAAAAAAAAAAGTTAAAAAACAATTAACTTTGAAAGACTACAGAATCATGGTAAAAAAGCCATGAATTCTATGTGCAGTGTTCCCCTAGCGCTGGAGTTCTGCCGTTCTCATTGATCGGTAAACTTGGTCTTGGCTGGCTGTTCTCGCTGATCTTCTGGGGGAGGGGCCTGTTGCCGTGGTTCCCAAATGTCTTTGCCGGAGGCAAAATTGCCCCGCCCTTGCCCGGTCCGGGCTAAGTAATCTGCTCGGGTTTGCTCTCCGGAGCTTTTGTTCCCTGCAAGCTTTCCGTACAGCTTTGGAGGCGGAGATTGAAAATGGCGGCCTCCCAATCTCCGCCCCGGAGGAGCCGAGAACTCGGGGTCCCGCTCCTCAGTGCGCCCCCAGAGAAAAGCAGTCAGTCACTCCCGTCTCCCCGGTCTCCAGCCGCACTCCATGCTCACCCGGCCTGTGACCAAGCATTTCTGTCTCTGGCACCCGACCCCATGTGGAGTCTCCAAACCCAGCAGATCCCTGCAGTGCACTCCTGTGATGTCCTGGAGGAGGAAGGTGAGTCTCCCCGGATCTGCTGCTTGTTGGGTCCCTGCTGGAGGAGCAGTGGCCCGACTGTGCCGCAGATCACGGTTTATGACAACCCCGAGCTGAGAGCTCGCGCCTGGGCTCCGTCTCTGCAGCCGGCTTCCCCGCTCCGATACCTGGGAGCTCTGCTGCACTCCGGCACCCCCGGTCTCTCTGTGACCCTGAGGGTCCTGAGACCACACTGTCCTGCGAGTTCCCACCCCCCGCTTAGCCACTGGAGCGATGTCCCTCAGCGGAGCAGACTTCTAAAAGTTCCGATTTTGTGCTCCGTGGCTCTATCACTTGCCAGAAGCGGCCGACGGAGGCCCCTCCCCCGCCGTCTATCCTCCCGAATATCGCCTCGGATTCACTTCTCCGCACGTCCTACCTTCCAGAAAGTGGTCGCTTTTCTGTTCAGAGAGTTGTTGCTATTCTTTTCTTCGATCTCCTGTTGAGTTTGTAGGTGTTCAGGATGGTTTGATCCCTATCCAGCTGAATTCCTGAGAGGAGACGAAATCCAGGTCTCCTACTCCTCTGCCATCTTGCTCTGCCCTGGATACAAGTACTTTGTAAATATATGCTCTATGAATATTTTCATTTAGTCTGTGGAATATTTTTTCTTTTCTTTTGTTAAGTGTCTTCTGAAGAGCAGAAGTTTTTTTTTTTTTTATGTTATGTTAATCCCCATACATTACATCATTAGTTTTTGACGTAGTGTTCCATGACTCATTGTTTGTGCATAACACCCAGTGCTCCATGCAGAACGTGCCCTCTTTAATACCCATCACCAGGCTAACCCATCCTCCCACCCCCCTCCCCTCTAGAACCCTCAGTTTGTTTTTCAGAGTCCATCGTCTCTCATGGTTCGTCTCCCCCTCCGATATCCCCCCCTTCATTCTTCCCCTCCTGCTATCTTCTTCTTCTTTTTTTTTAACATATAATGTATTCTTTGCTTCAGAGGTACAGATCTGTGATTCAACAGTCTTGCACACTTCACAGCGCTCACCATAGCACATACCCTCCCCAATGTCTATCACCCAGCCACCCCATCCTTCCCACCCCTCAGCACTCCAGCAACCCTCAGTTTGTTTCCTGAGATTAAGAATTCCTCATATCAGTGAGATCATATGATACATGTCTTTCTCTGATTGACTTATTTCGCTCAGCATAATACCCTCCAGTTCCATCCATGTTGTTGCAAATGGCAAGATTTCATTCTTTTTGATGGCTGCATAATATTCCATTGTGTGTGTGTGTGTGTGTGTGTGTGTGTGTGTGTATACCACATCTTCTTTATCCATTCATCTGCTGATGGATGTCCTGGCTCTTTCCACAGTTTGGCTATTGTGGACATTAAGAGCAGAAGTTTTTAATTTTGATAGTGTAATTTATCATTTTATTCTCTTATGGCTCATGCATTTGGAGTATACTTAAGAAATCTCTGCCTAATATTAGGTCACCGAGATTTTTTGCTTGTTTTTTTTTTTAAGATTTTATTTATTATTTTTATTTATTTATATATTTTTTAAGATTTTTATTTATTTATTTGAAAGGGAATGAGTGAGAGAGCATGAGCAGGGGGAGGGGGAGAAGCAGACCTCCCTGCTAAGCAGAGAGCCCCACGCGGGGCTCAATCCCAGGACCTTGGGATCATGACCTGAGCTGAAGACAGATGTCTTAACTGACTGAGCCACCCAGGTGCCCTTTTCTCTTGTTTTCTCCAAGAAGTTTCATAGATGTAGATTTTATGTTTAGGTCTCCAATCCATCTTGAATTAATTTTTGCATATGGGGTAACGTATGGATCAAAGTTGTTCTCTTACTCTCTCTTTCCTCTCTTTCTCTTCTTCTGTCCTTTCACATATAGATATCCAATTGTTTCAGCACCATTTGTTGAAAAGACTACATTTTCTTCCCTGAATTGGTTTTGCATCCTTATAAAAAATTAGTTGTCCAAATATATGCGGGTCTATTTCTGGACTCATTTCAGTTCCATTGATCTACTTGTGTCTATCTTTACTCCAATATCACAATATTTTGGTTACTGCATCTTTATAATAAGTTTTGAAGTTGAGATGTGTCAGTCCTCCAACTTGTTCTTTCTCAATATTGTTTTGGCAATTCACGGCCCTTTGCAATTCCACAATGAATTTGAGAATTGGCCCTTCCATTTCTGTAAAAAAGGCTGTTGGAATTTCAATAGGGATTGCATTGAATCTGTAGATCAATTTCGGGAGAGTTGACCTATTCATGGCATTGAGTCTTTTGATCCACAAACAAGATATATCTCTTATATCGTCTATAATTTCTTTCAGCAATGTTTTGTGGTTTTCAGTGGACAGATCTTTCACATATTTTTTCAGATTTTCCCCTTAGTTCATATTTATTTATTTATTTTTAAGTTGAGATATAACTGGCGTAACATTAGTTTCCAGTGTAAACATAATAATTCGATATTTGTATATGTCATGAAATGATCACCGCAATAATTTTAGCAAATACCTTCACCATACATAGTGACAATTTTTTGGGTATGACTTGAACTTTTAAGGTCTACTCTTTTGGCAATTTTCAAATATAATACAGTATTATTTATAGTCACCATGCTATTATCTTCTCATGCTACACCTCCTCATGCTATATACATCTTCATGACTCATTTGTTTTATGACTAGAAGTTCATACCCTTTGATCCCCTTCACTCATTTTACCCACTTCCTACCCTCTGTCTCTGGCAACCACCAATCTGTTCTCTGTATATGAGCGTTGTTTTTTGTTTGATTCTTTTGTTTGTGTTTTTGCTGTGTGTGCATGTGTGTGTGTATGTGTTTTAGTTTTCCACATATAAGTGAGATTGTATGGTATTTGTCTTTCTCTATCTGACTTATTTCACTTAGCACAATGCCCTCAAGGTTAATCCATGTTGTCAAAAATGGCAAGAGTTTCTTTTTTCTCATGGATGAATAATAATCCATTATATATATCCATTCACCTATTTCCATTTTTTATATCCATTCATCTGTCTACAGGTACTTAGATTGTTTCCATGTCTTAGTTATTGTAAATAATTCTGTAATGAACATATGGGTGCAGATATCTCCTCAAGACTGTGATTTCATTTCCTCCAGATATATACCCAGAAATGGGATTGCTGGATCATATGTAGTTCTATTTTTCATTTTTTGAAGAACCTCCATAACTGTTTTCTGTAGTGGCTGTACCATGTACATTCCCACCAACAGTGCACAAGAGTTTTCTTTTCTCCACAACCTTACCAGCACTTGTTACTACTTGTCTTTGATGACAGACATTCTAACACCTGTGAGGTGATATCTCATTATGCTTTTGAATTGCATTTCCCAAATGATTAGTAATGTTGAACACCTTCTTCGTGCACCTGTTTGCCATCTGTATGTCTTCCTTGGAAAAATGTCATTTCTGATTCTCTGCCCATTTTCTTCATGTTTCTTGTTAATAGTTTTTTTTTTAATCATCATTGGAAAATTTTCAGCTATTATTTCTTCAAGCATTTAACATTTTTTCTCTCCCTTCCTCCACTTTGGGGACTACAATTACATGTATTATATATATTATTGAATTTGTTCCACAACTTACTGAGGCTCTATTCATTTTTTAAAATTCTTTTTTTTCTCTGTGTGTTTCATTTTGGATAATTTCTCTCGCTAAGTCTTCAAGGTGTATTCTGTCCTTCTACTATGTCTAATCTGCCATTAATGCATCCACTGCATATTTCATCTTAGACATTATAGTTTTTCATACCTAGGATTTTTTAAAAATGTATCCCATAGCTCTACTTGACTTTTTGAACATACAGAATACAATTATAATGACTGTTTTAATGTCCCTGTCTGATAAATCTAACATCTTTGTCAGTTCTGGACCATTTTCTTTTTCTTTGTTAAAAGTCTGCTTTTTTTTAAATTGAAATATAATTAACACACAATGTTATATTAGTTTGCATCATTTTTAATTGATTACCTTTTCTCATCCTTATGGGTCCTATTTTCCTACTTCTTTTTGTAATCTTTGTTTTGTAATCTTTGATTGGATGCAAGATATTGTAAATTTCACCTTATTGAGTGCTGGATACCTTTATATTCCTATATTTTTTACTTTTGTTCTTCTATGCAGTTAAGTAACTTGGAAACAGTTTGATCCTTTAGGGTCTTGCTTTTAAGATTTGTTAAGTGGAACCAGAGCAGTGTTCAGTCCAGGCTAATGAGGCAAGACCTTCTTGAACTCCCTGCCCAATGCTCCCTAAATGATGAATTTTTTCCAGCCTGACTAGCAGGAACAGGCATTATTCCTGTGCCTGTGTAAGCACCAGACACTGCTCACTCTGATCCTTTTGGAATCAGAGTTGATATGCCTGCCAAAAAAAAAAAAAAAAAAGGCTAATGTGACCTCAGGTTGAGTTAAAAGGAATATAATGTCTAGGACAAAGGAGGTGACATTTGCTCTACTCTGGCTTCCTGCTAAGTGGGCAAGAGCCTTGATGATATTGTTGATCTGCTCACCAAATCCAGAATCTTTTTCCTTTACACTTTTTGATTTAATAGATAATTAAATGTCTGTAATTTAAAGCTGCTTTTGTCTGGATATTCTATAGCTTACAGCAGAATACATCTTCACTAATGCAACCTCCCCAAGGAAAATTAATTTCTCCCTACTGTGGGCAGATATGTCTTTTTTCCTAGACTGTGATCTCATAGGACTAGACTCATTGCCTGACACATAGTATGGAATATAAATATATATTGAATGATGCATGAAAAATGAAACTCTTTGCACATATGACCAGCTTTGCCCATTTTCCTCTATTTATGGATAATAGGAGAATATGAAGAAATGATTCTCAGAAGTCTAATGTGTATTAGACTTTTTTGTGTGTATTAAAGCCCAGATTCTCAGATTTTACTGCCCAGAGATTCACCTTTGGTAGATCTAGGGTGGGGCTCTGGAGTGTTTTGAACCAGCATCCTAGAATATTCTAATGTTGATGATCTGCAGGCTACTTTGAGAAACGTTGATAGAACCAAGGACTGCTAAAATAAACATGGGGATTTCCCCAAATCTGGAAGGTAAATTTTGCAGTCACTGACCAAATTATCTGGCTCTTTATGTGTTTTTAAGTGATGTGGAGCAAAATTGTTTTTCCAGGATATTGTAAAGATTTGGACCTGCTCAGTCCAGTCCCATTCCTGGGACAGCAGCTGTCCTCAGATGGCCCTTTGAAGTCTTGCTGTTTTTCATGGCTCCGAAATTTCTCCCTGGCATTCCCTAGTTCTCCTTAACACTACATATTCTCTTCCCTACCAAACAGATTAGTTTGCTAGGCTTGGCTTAAATCTTTGCTCCAAGTCTGGACACGAGAGAGAGAGAGAGAGAGAGACAGAGAGAGAGAGGTGGGGTGGAGATAGGGAAAAAGAGAAATGCCAGAGAGAGAGAGAAATCATCAAACACAGATGGCCCTTTAAGTCTTTTTCCTGAGAGAATTAATTCTGTTCTTCTGGATTGATCTCCTAAGAACTTTTGAAAACATTTCCTTTTGGTTCAAAAGAAAATCTATGCACTTAATCATTTGCACAGCAGGAAGGCTCCCAACAGACAAGAACACTGGGACCAAAAATGATATTGGAACAAGAAAAACATATTTTCAGTCCCATAAGCCACATGGAAGTTATGCAGAAATTAGGACTTTTTAAAAGGAAATATTCAGGTTTTTAAAAATCGTATTTATTGTAGAATATTTAGATAAAGTGGAAAAACACAAAAAGGCAATAAATGTTATTATTTATAATTCAATAACCCAGATATAACTATGGTTAGAGTTTCTATGCATTTTAAGACAAGGAATTGAATGATTTTTACATAGTCAAAATGTGACTCTTCTAAAAGCAACATGCTTTCACTTGGATATATTGGGTCCTGAATAGAAAAAAAAAAAAAAAGGCATTAGTAAAAAAACTGAAGTTGAAATAAAATCTAGAGTTTAGGTAATAGAAATGTACCAATGTCAGTTTCTCACTTTTTAAAAAAAATATTTATTTATTTGAGAGCGAGCAAGTGAGAGAGAGCAGGTGCACATGAGTGGGGGTGGGGGTGGGGCAGAGGGAGAAGGAGAAGCAGGCTTCCTGCTGAGCAGGGAGCTGACTCGGTGCTCAATCCCAGGACCCCGAGATCATGACCTGAGCTGAAGGCAGACTCTTCACTGACTGAGACACCCAGGTGCCCCAGTTTCTTGCTTTTGACCAAGGTACCATGATAGTGTATGATGATGACATTGGGGGAAAATGGGTAAGGGGTATATGGAAACTCTTTGGATTATTTTTGCAACTTTTCTGCAAATCTAAAATTGTTCCAAAGTAAAAGTTTATTAAAAACAAAAAAATCAATATTTCAACTTTTTTTTAACTTCTACTTCTTTTCATTATTTTAGACTTAGGAAGTTTTTGCTTACATGGAGATCATGAGTATATTCATCCATATTTTCCTTTAATGATTTCATGTTCTGAGGTTTAGAATTTTATTTCACCCTTGGGTAACTGGGTGGCTCAGTTGGTTAAGCGTTCACTCTTGGTTTCAGCTCAGGTCATGATTGCAGGGTGGGGACTGGGCCCTCCTCCATTGGGCTCCACACTCAGCACAGAGTCTGCTGGAGATTCTCTCTCCCTGTCCTTCCCCCTTTACCCCTCCTCCCACTCATGCATGCTCTCTCTCTAAAATAAATAAATTTAAAAATCTTTTTTTTTTTTAAAGATTTTATTTATTTGACAGAGAGAGACACAGCGAGAGAGGGAACACAAGCAGGGGGAGTGGGAGAGGGAGAAGCAGGCTTCCCACTGAGCAGAGAGCCTGATGCAGGGCTCAGTCCCAGGACCCTGGGACCATGACCTGAGCCGAAGGCAGACGCTTAATGACTGAGCCACCCAGGTGCCCCCTAAAAATCTTTTTTAAAAGAAAATTTTATTTCACTCTTTTGTCTATAGTTTATTTTAGTGTTATGTAATAAATCGAGATCTAATTTGATATTTTCTCATATATTTAACTGCTTTCTCTCAAAACATTCATGTCATAATTAATCCCTTACTATTGATTTGAAATAGTTCCTTTATTACATATAAAATTTGTATGTGTCTGACTTCCAGGCTTTTGCTGTTGGTCAGCAAGGAGTAGCAGGAATTGGATTTATCCACTCACTTGAAACAACCAAAAATTTGGCAAAATATCAGACAAAATATATAAAATAATGACTCTCAAGACAGTAGACATAAGACAATGAAGAATGGTGATCCTTGAAGGACAGGAAACAATGAGCTAAACCCTATGCTTACCCCCGCTTGCAGTCTGAGGTGAGTTTCCAGGCCATGGTGCATGGAGGGGGAAGCCATAGAGAGCCCAACAGTCTCCCTGACTTGATACAGGGCTGGGAATCCAGGGAGACCAAGTTGTGCAGAGTTTTCAGGGCAGAGTAGTGGAGAGAAGAGAGCTGCATGGGTAGAGAATTGCTAGAGATTGGCAGAGGGTACTCAGTCTTTAGCTGAGTTCTGATCAATGTGTGCATGTAAGGAACTACCTAACATTGGGAAAGAATCCTCTGAAAATTTAGCAAGAACAAACCTCAGTTCAGACAGGACCAGGAATAGTTTCTGTTCCCACCAGTTACAAAAGCATTGGATAGAGTGCTAAGAAAGGTTTTGCCTCAGGGGTGAGGAAAACAGAAGAAGGAACATGTGAGATAAATAGAAAACAAGTAGCAAAATGAATTAAATTCTACCATATCATTAATAACAGTAAATATAAATAGTATAAACATCCATTTAAATAAAGCCATATATAAACACCCTTTGAGTTAAAAGGCATAATGGTCAGATTGCACAAAAAATCATGACCTACCTATATGGCGGCTTCGAGAGACCAACTTTAAATATAAAGACACAAATCAGTTAAAAGTAAAAAGAAGGAAAGAAATAGTTCATGCCAACTCCAATTAAAAAAAAAAAAACAGAATAATTATATTGATATCAAACAAAGTAGATTCCAGAGTGAAGAATATTACCAAAGATAAAAATGTCATTTCATAATGATTAAGAGTTCAATGACTTAGGACACAACAATCCTAAATACCACGCATTAGAAAAGAGAGCTTTGAAATTTATGAAGCAAAAACTAATAGCAATGCAGGCAGAAATAGCTATAACCACAATTATAGTTAGGTATTTCAACAGTCCTCTCAATAACTGATAAACGAGTAGACAGAAAATCAGTAAGAATGTACAAGAACTTAAAAAACATTATCAATCAACTTGACTTAACTGATATTTATAGAATACTCTACCCAACAACAGTGTAGAGAAGAGAAAAAACTTTCTTCTACCCTCTTAGGTTCTGTGGCTGGCCTAATAATTAAATTGACATAAGAAAGATTAACAGGAAAAAAAGTACACAGATTTAATTACTATTTTTACATGTAGACAGGAGTCTTCAGACGGAAAATAAAGACTTGGAGAAGCTGTTAGGCCCGAAGTTTATATACTTTTCTACACAAAGAACAATAAATTGAGAGGATGTAACAAGGCAAAGGGGCTTGGGCCATGGGCAATAAATTGTGGACAAGTGACCAGGAAATAGATGGAAAACTGACAGAAGATAAGGGTTATTTTAGTAAGGGTGTTTGTACAGGTCTCTGGTGATAAGAATGCTCTTCTCTTCATGGTACAGAGAAGGTACCTTTCTTGTGGGAAATTTTATGATCTGTTTTTATGTAAAAAGGGGAATGTCAGAGAGCTCTTGTCATCTGCAGTTTCTCAAGTGCCTTTAGCTCAAAATAGTCAATATACCAGAGTGGCATATTTGGAGATGGCATGTTCTGAACCCCTGCAATAACAAAATACACATTATTTTCAGGATAAACCATATTCTGGACCAGAAGTTTTGATAAATTTAGAAAGATACAAGTCAGACAAAGTATAGTATCTGATTACAATGGAATTAAATTAGAAATGAATTACAGAAAATATCTAGAAAACCCCAAATATTTGGAAACTAAATATCATACTTTTGGATAATCCATGGGTCAAAGAAGAAATCAGTAGATAGAAAGTATTTTTGAACTGAATTAAAATGAAAATAAAACATATCAACATTTGACATTCTAAGCAGAGCTTAGAATGATATTTATAATAATAAATACTTATATCAGAAAGGAAGAAATATCTCAAACCAATTGCATAAAATTCCACATCAAGAAACTGGAAAAAGAAAATCCAAATAAACCCAAATAAAGCAGAAGGAAGAAAATAATAAAGAGTAGAGATAAATAAAATTATAAAGAAACAGAAAAAAATCAACGAAACTAATAGCATGTTTTCTGAAAAGATAAATAAAATGAATAACCTTCTAGCAAGGCTGACAGAGATAAAAAAAGAGACAAATGACTAATATTATAAATGAAAGTGGGGACATCACTACATACCCCAAACTTAAAAAAATTAAAAAGGAAATACCACAAGAATCCTTACATCTATAAACTTTATTGATAAATAGACCAATTCTTTAAAAAACTACAAACTACTAAAACTTATTCAAGATGAAATAGATATTCTGAATAGTCCTATAGCTATTAAAGACATTGAATTTGTAGTTTAAAACCTTCCAAAAAATAAATCCCCAGCTATATTAGTTTGCTAGGGCCACCATAAAAAGAATCATAGACCTGGTGGCTGAAACACAGAAATTTATTTTCCTAAAATTCTGGATGCTAGAAGTCTGAGATCAAGATGTCAGCAGGGTTGGTTTCTTCTGGGGTCTATTACCTTGGCTTGCTGGTGGCTGTCTCCTCCCTCTGTCTTAATACAGTCTTCCCTTTATTAATTTTATCATATTGGATTAGGCCCACTCTAATGAGTTCATTTTAACTTAATTACCTCTTTAAAGATCCTATCTCAAAATAAAATTGCATTATGAGGTACTAGGGGTTAGGACTTCAACATATAAACCTCTAGGAGACACAGCCCATAGCACCAGTCCAGATTATTTCAGTTGTGAATTATACCAAACATTTAAAGAAAAAACACCAATTCTACATATTTTTTCCTAGAAAATAGAAAGAAAATTCTTCTTCAACTAATTTTATTTATTTATTTATTTATTTATTTATTTATTTTCTGTTTCTTCAACTAATTTTATAAGGCCAGCATTATCTTAGTATCAAAACCAGATAAGACAGTACAAAGAAAAAAAACACAAAACAATATCCCTCATAAACATAGACATAAAAATACAAACCAAATATTAGTAAATCAATTTCAGCCATATATAAGAACTGTACAACATTACCATGTGGGCTTTATTCTAGAAATGAAAACCTGGTTAAGCATTCAAAAACCAATCAAGCTAATCCACCATATTAACAGCTCATGGAAGAAAAACCACACGATCATATCAATTGGTGTAGAAAAAGAATTTAACTAAATTCAATACCTGTTCATGAAAAATCTCAGCAAACTAGAAATAGAAGGCAACTGTCTTTCTCAGCTTGATAAAGGGCATTTATAAAATACCCACAGGTAATATCATACTTCATTTTTTTTTTTTTTTTTTGAGAGAGAGAGTGTGGTTGGGGGTGGGGAGGGGCAGAGGGAGAAGGAGAGAGAGACTCGTTTTTTAAAATTTTATTTATTTATTTATCAGAGAGAGAGAGCACAAGCAGGGGGAGCGGGGGAGAGGTAGGCAGCGGGAGAAGCAGGCTCCCCACTGAGCAAGGTGCCCAATGCAGGACGTGATCCCAGGCCCCTAGGATCATGACTTGAGCTGAAGGCAGATGCTTAACTGACTGAGCCAGCCAGGCGTCCCGGAGAGAGAGAATCTTAAGCAGGCTCCATAACCAGTGCATGAGCCCAACACAAGACTTGATCTCACAACCCTGAGATCATGACCTGAGCCAAAATCAAGAGTTGGATGCTTAACCAACTGAGCCACCCAGGTGCCCCATCATACTTCATATTGAAAGATTGAATGCTTTTCCTCTAAAATTGAGTAGAAGGCAGGAATATCTGCTCTTACCACTCCTATTCAGTATAGTACTGAAAATCTTAGCCAGTGCAATAAGGCACGAAAAAAGGGTAAAAAACAAAAAAAGAAAACATCAGAAAGGAAGAAATAAAACTATCCACAAAATTGTTTATGCAGGAAATCCTAAGAAATCGACAACAAAATGGCTAGAACTTATAATTGAGCTTAGCAAGGTCACAGAATACAAGGCAAACATATAAATAAAAAATAATTGTATGTCTATATATTAGCAATAAACAATTGAAAACCAAAATTTAAAATAACACCATACCCAAATAAAATTCTAAAAAAACATTACATTTGTATGCTGAAAAGTACAAAACAGTGATGAAAAAAATCAAAGAGTACCTAAATAAATGGAGTGACATATCATGTTCATGACTTAGAAGATTCAACATAGTAAAGATGTCAATTGTCCCCACATTATTCTATAGTGTGAGTTATAAGGAATCACCCAAAGAGAAGTCTGGCCATAGTCACTGGCTCACTTCTAAACCTTTGGCATTTCCCAAGTGTCCTTGTTATTTATGGTGGGTTCCTCAGACCACACTTGATATTTATGTTAATGAGGTTATTCATGGTAGACTCCTTGGAACATGTGTTATCAGCCCAATATCCAGAGAGTGGGTGGGGGAAGAGGGCTAGGTTTTAAAGAAATAGCATGAAGGAATCATTTGGAGTGAGAACTGTTTTGTATCCTGATTGTGGTGGTGGTAACGCAATCATAAAATTAATATAACTAAACATGGAAAAAGAAAAACAAACACCTGAGTGCATAGAAAACTGTTAAAATCCAAACAAGGCCTATAGTTTAGTTGATAGTATTGCATCAATGCCAATATCCTGGCTTTGATCATTGTAATAAGGTTATGTAAGATGTTAACATCAGGGGAAGCTGAGTGAATCTACACAAGAGCTGTCTACTCTATTTTAGCAACTTTGATGTAAATCTAAAATTATTTCAACGTAAAAAGTAAAAAAAAAAAAAAAAAAAAAAGCAAAGCAATTGCATCCTCAGCTCCCCACACCTATCCTGATGTGCAGCCCACAACTTCTACCTCACCCCCACCCAGCCCCTCAAACAACCAGAGGTTTGCTATCTGAGAAGTGTGTTGTAGTGGATGGAGGACACTAGTCCAACTAAGGAAGGTGAACTGTACTGAAATAAAATGAACATTTATATTCTGAATGCAGGGACCCATCCCCAGCCTTCTTCTCTTACTAATGTTACTAATAATGCCCCAATATTATAGGCAACCTCCTGCTAAGAATCCTGACCATCCCAGGGAAAAGACTTAAGATCTTGACATCAGGGTATCTCCAGGGAACTGGCCCAATCAGACCACCTTCCATGCTTGGCCATGGCCTCAGGGTTCCCAGGTTCCAGCCAGCTTCTTAGCCCCCAACTTCTAAACATGAGTAGAACACCAAGACCCACCTAATGGCTAAGGAAATGCTCTCACATGAAAAATTATAATGCAAACAAACAGCCAGCAAGCACTTCAGAGGAAACAGAAACAATTCAGGAAAAAGAAAACTTATAGAACAACCATTAATAATCTCATAGAAGTAAGACAGCATAATACATTCATTAAACAGGAATAGAACAGGATGCTATTTAAAAAAAAAAAAAGAACACTCAGAACTAAAAAGAACGCTTGGAAATTAAGAGCAAAAAAGAAGTCATGACAAACTCAATAGAATGTTTGGAAGATAAAATTAAGAAACCTGCCACAAAGTAGAGCAAAAGGAGTTTGAAAATAGGAGAGAAAAGATAAGAAAATTCGAGGATTACCGAAAGAAGTCCAACATCCCAATAATGGAAGTTCTAGAGGTAGAAAACAGAAAAAGAAGGGTGGATATAATGAAAGAAACAGTCCCAGAAAATTTCCCAGAACTGAAGAGACAAATGCAAATAGGCCCATACCATGGTCTTTCATTCATTCGTCTATCAGCAGTGCTTACTGAGTGCCTGCTCTGTGGCAGGCATTGGGCTATCTTTGGGAACACAACAGTGAAGACACAGATCAAAGTCCTTGCCCTCATGAGGCCCAGACTGTTTTGTCAAGCAGACAAAACCCAACAAGATCAACAAGTAAAATTAAGCAGGAAAGGGAGCTCTAAAATGGCAAGGAGAGGACTGAAATTTTAGGTGAGATGGCTGAGGGAAAACATTGCACTGTGAAATTTCAGAACATTGAAGGTGAAAATAAGATTCTAGAGGTTTTCAGAGGAAAAAAGTGGCTATGAGTTTCTCCATGTAAAACTGGTCACTGGAAGATGATGGAAAAATGCCTTTGAAAAGGGAAAATGACTTCTGTATTATTGTTTGAGTTGCCATAATAAGATACCACAGACTAGGTGGCTTATATGACAGACATTTATTTTCTCACTGCTCTGGTGGCTGGAAGTCCAAGATCATGGTGCCCGCAGGATTAGTTTCTGGTGAGCACTCTCTCCTTGGCTTCCTTCTTACTGTTCTCACATGACCTTTCCTCTGAGTATGCACAGAAAAAGAAATGAGGCATCTCTTTCTCTTCTTATAAGGACACTGGGCCTATCAGATTAAGCCTTATATTGCCTCATTTAGCCTTTGTTAGCCCGTTAAAGGCCCATTCTTGAAATATAGTCACACTAGGGGGGTTAGGACTTTAACATATGAGTTTTGGGGAAATGCAGTTCAGTCCAGAACAATGCCCAGCATTGAATTTCCTAGCAAAATTTATTTTTGACACATTTGGACTTTTAAGATATATAATAATGTGTGTAACTATTTATTATTTTATCTACTTTTATTGTTAGACATTTTGATTCTGTGTCAAGTCGTTTTGCTTCAGGCAGAACTTCCACAACACTGGAAAATAGTAATCATGCTTTTCAAGCAATTTCACAAGCAACCAGTTAAAGTAAAGGAAGAATAAAGATATTTTTGGACAGGTAAGGTTCTGAGAATACAATGCCCCCTGCCCACGTACTTTCTTATAGATCTACCAGAGAATGTGCTGGGACCCAGAAAACAGGGCATCCAACACAGGACGGAGGTGAAGGGGCTCCCTAGAACGATGACACTGGGGATCCCACACTGATACCTGTCACCATGACCATAAGGTAGCAGGTCCCCAGTGGAGGTCAGGAGACACCCAGAGAGAGTTTTCCAAGAATATGAAATTGACAAATATCTGTCACATCGGAGTATATGGAATTGTAGACAATTGGAGAAGTGTTTAGTTTTGAATTAATGCTGAGTATATAACAAAGTACAATGAGACAGTAGAAAGATTAGTGTTTGCCAGGGTTTCAGAGGGAGAAAGGATGAACAGGTAGCACACAGGAGATTCTTAGGGCAGTGAAACTATTCTGTATGGTAGTGCAATGGTGGAATACCTATCATTATGCATTTGTCAAATCCATAGATTATACAATACAAAGAATGAACTCCAATGTAAACCGTGGAATTTAGTTAATACTAATGTATCAATATTGACTCATCAATTGTAGCAAATGTACCATAGTAATGCAAGATGTTAATAATAGGGGAAACTGTGTGTGTAGGGAATAGGGGTAGATGGAAACTTTATACTTTCCATTCATTTTTTCCTATAAACCTAAAACTTCTCCAATAAATAAAGTCTATTAATAAAAAAAGTGAAATGAAAAAAAATCAAGAAATGTATTAGCTCCAGGGGAAACAGAAGTTGTTTCTAAGAGTAAAAGGATATATAATATATGACTGTGTAAACAGAATGGTGTAACCCTCAACTCTGATAGAAACACATTGGGATCTTGGGGGATGGGAGGGCTGTGTGGGAGTGGTGGGGGTGGGGCATGACGCAGAGCAAATCCTAGTCTCCCATAATGGGAAGTCCATATAAATACTGGAAACTGAGAAGCCAAGAAGTAGCCATGTGCCAGGCAATTGGGGTTGGGGTGAGCCTTGTAGAACTATGTGACTTTTTAAAGAGTATATATAACACTTTTTAGTAAAAACCAAACTTTTAAATACAATTCAACATAAAAAAAATACATTCAACCTCAGGGCACCTGGGTGGCTCAGTCTTTTAAGCATCTACCTTCGGCTCAGGTCATGATCGCAGGGTCCTGGGATTGAGCCCTGCATGGGTTTCCTTGTTCAGCAGGGAGTCTGCTTCTCCCTCTCACTCTCCCTCTGTTCTCTCTCTCTCTTTCTCAAATAAATAAATAAAATCTTTAAAAAAATACATTCGACTGTTAAATATCTCTGAAAAAAATTTTGTTAGGTTTATTTTAGATGTTTTTTTGTTATAATTTTGAATAGATTCCCTCCCTACCCTCTACTTTTTTCTAAATAAAAAATTATTCATTTTAAAAGTTCTTCCTCCTTTAGTGAAATCTCTTACTAACTTTCAGGTTCTTTTTGACACATTTGGTTTTTTTAGGTATTTGATAATATGCGCTAATACTCCTATTGACAGTATGTGATAATATTTACTATTGTTATGCATTTGTGTCTGTGTCCAATACCTTTGCATCAGGCAGAACTTCCACAACACTGTAAAATAGTAATCATGCTTGCCACATCTTTGTATTATTCTTGATTTTATGGAAATACCCCAATCAAAAGTGTTCTATGCTGTAAGTTGGGTGTTTAATTAGGATATAAAATCTTTATCATACTAAAGGAGAATGCTTTTAATTCTAGTTATTGTATTTTATCAAGTATTAAATAGCATAGGTCTTTTGAGGCTTCTTTTTTTTAAGGTTTATTTATTTTTTTTAGTAATCTCTACACCCAGTATGGGGCTCAAACACACAACCCTCAGATCAGGTCACGTGCTCTTCCAACTGAACCAGCCAGGTGCCCCTTGAGGCTTCTTTTGAAAATGTGGTATTATTTTTCTTATTGGACCTAGTTTTTGTGACATTTCATAATATTAGACATCATAATTCAACTGTCTTGCATTACTGGGATAAACTCTAGGTGGCCACGACTCTTACTGTGTTGCTAAATTTAGTTTGCCACTTTTTAAATTCTATATTTGTAAGTGAGTTTTGGGCAGCATTTTCCTTCTTTCTGCCCGCCCCCCTCCTTTTTTTCCAGATTTGGTATCAGGGTTCTGTTTTGTTATTTTGTTTTCTTGGGTTTTTTGTTTTGTTTTGTTTTGTTTTTATATAGCATCAAAACCATTTATTCCTTGGAAAGTGTAGGGTGTTCTTGTTCAAGACATCAGACTAAGCCCCATTTGCCTTTCCTGTCCCCTAATTCCCTTTGAAACAAGCATAAAGAAGTACAAGGAGATGTGTATGTTGGGTGGAGATTTAGGGGTGGAGAGAAACCTGACTAGAGATGTTGAGAAACTGCTGGAGGATTATGCAGCCTTGGTCCAAGAGATGCTAAAATGGGAGGCTTTCTCCTCATTGGGGTCTCAGAGAAGTCTCAAACCCAGAGTGAAGGATGGCAAGAAAAGGGGGAGAGGTAGAACCTCAAGGTCAGTCTGTGGAGTAGCTGCTGCACCACAGCTGACCAGTCCCCTGCCCTGCCTCATTCCTCCTGTATGTCAACTGCAATAGCCTGTCTACAGATTTTATCTGCCCAAGACTTCACTCACTGTCAGATCCATCATCTCTTCAGGTAGCATTAATGAAATGATGATGCAATGCTTTACTAAGACTTAGAATTCTTATTTTTATACATACACAAAGATTTTTAAAGAATTTTTAGAAATAGATTTTTAAATCCTATCTCTTACACATACATGAAAAGAAAAATATAAATGAAACAATTCAATAAGACATTGATTCTCAAACTTGAGCCTGCATCAGTATCAGTTGGAGGGTTTGTTAAAATACAGATTCCTGGGCTCCACCCCCAAAGTTTCTGATTTAGGACATCTGATTCAGTGGGGCTCAAAAATTTGCATTGTTATAAGGTAAAGTTCCCAGGCAAAGCTGATGCTGCTGGCTCAGGAGCCGCACTTTGAGAACCACTGGATTAAATATGACTAATACTTCATCATTTTCAGAGTCCACTCTTCTGAATCACTTTTTAACTAGAAGTCATTAATGTGCATGATTTTCCCACAATTTTGGGAAACATTAACAGTGTAAGTGATGTAGCATTTTTAACAAGTATCCATAAAAGTATAAGGGCCATTGGTGCTGGGCTCTTTGACTGGTTTTGCAATCATATAGATTGTCTAGTTAAAAAAATAGCTTTATTGAAATGTAATTTACATAATATAAAACCTGTCTATTTCAAATGTATAATTAAATGATGTTTAGTATATTTACAGAATTGTGCAACCGTTGCCACAATCTAATTTTAGAACATTCCCATCACTCCAAAATCTCATGCTTATTTACATCCACTCCCCACTCTTGCTCTCAGTTGTAGGCACCCACTGATTTATTTTCTGTCTCTATAGATTTCTTTTTTTCTGGACATTCAGTATAAATAGTTAGACAATATATATTCTTTATATGTCTGGATTTTTTTTCACTGAGCATAATGTGGGTTTTTTTGTTTTTGTTTTTGTTTTATAAAGAGAGAGAGAGCTCGAGTGGGGAGAGAGAGGAAAAGGGAGAAAGAGGAGAATCTCAAGCAGGCTCCACACCCAGCATGGAGCCCAACGTGGGGTTGGATCTCATGACCCTGAGATCATGACCTGAGCCGAAATCAAGAGTCAGACACTTAACCAGCTGAGCCACCCAGGCACCCCTGAGCATAATGCTTTTGAGGTTCATTCACATTGTAGCATTTATCAATACTTTGTTGCCTCTTATTATTGAATAGTATTTCATTATATGAACACGACATATTTTGTTTATTCATTCACCAGTTGAGAGACATTTGGGTTTCCCCCCACTTTTTGACAGTATAATGACAGAATAATTAAGAATAATACTGCTATGAACATTCAAGTACAAATCTGTGTAGACTTTCTCATTTCTCTTTGACATACATTTAGGGGTGGAATTGCTGGGTCAAATGGTAACTCTATGCTTAGCATTTTGAGGAACTGCCAGACTGTTTGCTAAAGTGACTGTACTATTTTATATTCTCACTAGCAGTTCATGAGGGCTCTGATTTCTCCACATCTAAGTCAATCATTGTTATCAGTCCTCTTGATTATAGTCATCCCAATGGGTATGAAGTAATATCTCATTGTGGTTGTGATTTGCATTTCCCTGATAACGAAGGATATTGAGCATCTTTTTGTGTGCTTATTGGCCATTTTCCCATTTCTTTGGGGAAAGAAGAGATTCCTTGCTTATTTTTAATTGAGTTATCTTTTTATTATTGAGTTGTAAGAGTTCTTAAAATATTCTGGAAACAGGGGTGCCTGGGTGGCTCAGTTGGTCAAGTAGCTGACTCTTGATCTCAGCTCAGGTTTTGATCATGAATTCAAGCCTTGCACTGGGCTCCTCACTAGGTGTGGAACCTATTTAAAAAAAAAATCTAGACACAGAGGCTGGGAAGATGGCAGAGTAGGAGGACCCTAAGCTCACCTCATCCCAGAGACAGAACTAGATAGCACTCACATCAGTGTAAATAACCCAGAAAATGACCTGAAGACTGGCAGAACAAACTCCACAACTAAAGGTAGAGAAGAGGCCCCACTGAAGAGGGTAGGAAGGGAAGGACACAGTTTGGGAGCAAAATAGACTGTGGCCATCCATGGTGGGGAGAGAGCTGGTGTGTGGAGAAGGGCAAAAAACAGAGTTATCACACCAGGGACCCCACATGGGGAAGGTGAATCCCCCATAACATTTGGCTTTGAAAGCAAGAGGGGCCAAATCTCATGAGTTCTTACAACCAGCAGGAAATTTATTTATTTATTTATTTATTTATTTATTTATCAGATTTTTTTTTTTTTTTAATTTGCCAGCGAGAAAGAGAGAGGGAGAATAGAAGAAGGGGGAGTGGCAGGCAGAGGGAGAAGCAGCCTCCCCACTAAGCAAGGAGCCCAATGCGGGACTCGATCCCAGGACCCTGAGATCATGACCTGAGCTGAAGGCAGACGCTCAACCATCTGAGCCACCCAGGGGCCCCACACTAGCAGGAAATTTAAAAATTAAATTTAAAGCCTGAAATTTTAAAAATCAGCAGGATTGGCTCTGGGAGAGTCAAGAGGGCAAGAAGAAGCTGAGTCCCCCTCCTTAAAGAGACAGCAGGACAAAAAGCCAGTGGAGATACAGCATGGAAGCACCAGTTTGAAAAACACCAGTAAAAGACAGTAGGGGAAGTGATTTACTCATCTTGGAGCATGTCTCGGAGAGGGAGGGATCACAGGGAGACCCCTCTAGGAACAAAGGAGCTGGCAGGCACCATTTCCCCCCCCCATCCCCCCCAGCATAAACATCTGGCCACTTGCAGGAATGACCATGGTGCCAACACTCACTATGTAAGCCCCACCTCCCTGTGCTTCTGCAGATCCACCCTTTTCTGTCATTCTAGCCTCAGGCCTGATGCTGTGGGCCCCCTCCACCAGAAGACCAGCACAAACCTCACCAATACCTTGTCTCCTGACCTGCACCTTTTGTGGAATCTCAGTTCCAATGGCAGTAGTGGTGGGTCTCATTTTGCAAGCAGACCAGTGCACACCTTGTTAAAACGTGACCCACTCAACTGGGGACCAAACACTGCCCACAACAGGCAAAGAGAGCCTCTGCAGAGTACTGAAGGAAATAATGCCCAGGACTCAACAGTAGGGCATGCACAACACACATAGGAGACAATCCCTGAAGCACCAGGTCCTAGGGAACAGGGAACACTGCACTGCAGGGCATTACAGGACCTTTCTTCATAAAGCCATTACCTTCCAGAGCAGGAGACATAGCTGATGTTCCTAACACACAGAAACAGACACAGAATGTTAGACAAAATAAGGAGACAGAGGAATATGTCCCAAATGAAAGGACAGGACCAAACCACAGCAAGAGATCTACATGAAATGGATATAAGTAATATGCCAGATAGAGAATTTAAAGTAATGATCATAAAGATACTCACTGGACTTGAGAAAAGAGTAGAGCACATCAGTGAGACCCTTAACACAGAGATAAGGAATAAAATAGCAGAGATCAAGGCCTCAATAAATGAAATGAGACGTATGCTGGATGGAATGAATAGCAGGCTGGAAGAAGCAGAGGAACAGATTAATGACCTGGAAGCCAAAGTAATGGAAGTAATCAAGCTGAACAAAGGAGAGAAAAAATAATTATGTGAAATGAGAATAGACTTAGGGAAATCATTGACTCCATCAAACGTAATAATGTTCATATTATAGGAGTCCCAGGAGAAGAAGAGAGCAAAGGGGGCAGATAATTTATTTGAAGAAATAATAGCTGAATGCTTTCCTAATATGGGGAAGGAAACAGACATCCAGATCCAGGAGGCAAAGAGAATCCCTAACAAAATCAACAAAAGCAGACCCACACCAAGACATATTATAATTAAAATGGCAAAATATAGTGATAAGGAAAAGTATTAAAAGCAGTAAGACAAGGGGCACCTGTGTGGCTCAGTCAGGTGAGCATCTGACTCTTGATTTCAGCTCAGGTCATGATCTCAGGGCCATGTCAGACTCTGCACTCAGCACAAAGTCTATTTGTCTCTCTCTCCCTCTGCCTCTGACCCTCCCCACTTCTCTCTCTCTCTAAAAATTTTTTTTTAATCAGTAAGACAAAAGAAGACAGTTACATACAAAGGGAATCCCATAAGGCTATCACCAGATTTTTCAGCAGAAACTTTCCAACCCAGAAAGCAGTGACATGATATATTCAAAGGGCTGAATGGGAAAAATCTGCAGCCAAGAATACTCTATCCAGCAAGGCTATCATTCAGAATAGAAGGAGACCTAGAGTTTTCCAGACAAACAAAAGTTAAAGGGATTCATGACTACTAAACCAGCCCTGCAAGAAATATTAAATGGGATTTTTGAGTGGACCAAAACTGACAGTATGAAGGCAGAAAACACAAAAGCAGTAAAAATGAATATTTCTGTAAAAAATCAGTCAAGGAACTCACAAAGTAAAGGGATGTAAAACATGACACCATATACCTAAAACATGGAGAGGAGTAAAGAATGGATTCAAACTTAAATGACCATCAACTTAATATAGACTGCTATAGGGGTGCCTGGTTGGCTCAGTCAGTTAAGTGTCCAAGTCTTGATTTCGGCTCAGGTCATGATCTTGGGGTCATGAGATCAAGCCCCGAGTTGGGCTCACTGTGGAGTCTGCTTGAGATCCTCTTCCTCTGCCCCTCCCCCAGTTCTCTCTCCTCTCGCTCTCTTTCTCTCTCTCTCTCTCAAATAAATAAATAAAATAAATCTTTAAAAAATATAGACTGCTATATGCAGAAGATGTTATATATCAAACCTAATGGTAATCAAATATCAAAAACCACTAATGAATATGCAAAGAACAAAGAGAAAGAAATCCAAATATATCACTAAATAAAACCAGCAAACCATGAAAGAAAGACAAGAAAGGATCAGAGAAAATCTTCAGAAACAACCGCAGAACAAGTAATAAAATGGCAATAAATACATATCTATCAATAATTGCTCTGAATGCAAATGGACTAAACATGCCAATCAAAAGACAGATGGATAAAAAGACAAGACCTATGCTGCCTACAAGGGACTCACTTTAGACCTAAAGACACCTGCAGATTTAAAGTGAGGGGATGGAGAAACATGTATCATACAGATGTCAAAAGAAATCCAGAGTAGCAGTACTTATATTGGACAAAATAGACTTTAACACAAAGACTAACAAGAGACAAAGAAGAACAGTATATAATTAATAATAAAGAAGAACAAGATATATAACAACAACAAGAAGATATAACCATTGTAAATAGTTATGCACCTAACATAGGAGTAACCAAATAACATAAAATGACACACTGGAACAGATGGATTTAACAGATAAATTCAGAACATTCCATCCTAAAACAGCAGAATACACATTCCTTTCAAGTGCACAGGGGACAGTCTCCAGAACAGATCACATATTAGCCCACAAAACAAGCCTCACCAGATTCAAGAAGATTGAAATCATACCATGCTTCTTTTCTGATCACAACACTATGAAACATGAAGTGAACCACAAGAAAAAATCTGGAAAGGCGGCCAATACATGAAAGTTAAATAACATGCTACTAAACAATTAATAGGTCAATCAGGAAATAAAAGGAGAAATAAAAAAATACATGGAAACAAATGAAAATGAGAACACAATAGTCCAAAACCTCTGGGATGCAGTAAAAGTGGTTCTAAGAGGGAAGTTTATAGCAATACAGACCTATCTCAAGAAGCAAGAAAAATCTCAAATAAACAACCTAATTTTACACCTTAAAGGAGCTAGAAAAAGAACAAACAAAACCTAAAACCAGCAGAAAGAAGGAAATAATAAAGATTAGAGCAGAAATACATTATATAGAAACTAAAATAACAATAGAACAGATCAGTGAAATCAGGACTTTGAAAAAAATCAATAAAATTGATAAACCTCCAGCCAGATTTATCAAGAAAAAAAGAGAAAGGACACAAATAAAATCACCAATGAGAGAAGAGAAACAACATCCCGCACCACAGAAACACAAACAGTTATGAGAGATTATGAAAAACTACATGCCAACAAATTGGACAACCTAGAAGAAATGGACAAATTCCTAGAAACATATAAACTACCAAAGCTGAAACAGGAAGAAATAGAAAATTGAACAGACTGATTACTGCAATGAAATTGAATCAGTAATCAAAAAACTCTAAACAAACAAAAGTTCAGGACCAGATGATTTCCCAGGAGAATTCTAACATTTAAGGAAGAGTTTATACCTATTCTTCTCAAACTTTTCCAAAAAAAAAAAAAACACAAATACTTCCAAATTCATTCTATGAGGCCATCATTCATTTGATACCAAAAGCAGATAAAGACACCACTAAAAAAGAGAACTACACGCCAATATCTCTGATGAACGTGGATGCAAAAATCCTCAACAAAATACTAGCAAACTGAATCCAACAATACATTTAAAAAAATCATTCACCATGATCAAGTGGGATTTATTTCTGTGTTGCAAAGGTGCTTCAATACTCACAAATGAATCAATGTGATAATCACATCAATAAGAGAAAGGATAAGAACCATACAACCATTTCAATAGATGTAGAAAAAGCATTTGACAAAGTATAACATCCATTCATGATAAAAACCCTCAACAAAGTAGGTTTACAGGGAACATACCTCAACATAATAAAGGCCATCTGTGAAAAACCCACAGCTAACATCATTCTTAATGGAGAAAAACTGAGAGCCTTTCCCCTAAGGTCGGGAACAAGACTCTTACCACTTTTACTCAACATAAAACTGGAAGTCCTAGCCACAGCAATGAGACAACAAAAAGAAATAAAAGGCATCCAAATCAGTAAGGAAGAAGTCAAACTTTCACTATTTGCAGATGACATGATCCTCTATATGGAAAACCTGAAAGACCCCACTGAAAACCTGCTAGAACTGATACTCGAATTCAGTAAAGTCTCAGCATACAAAATCAACGTACAGAAATCTGTTGCGTTTTTATACAGCAATAATGAAGCAGCGGAAAAAGAAATTAAGAAAACAATCCCATTTACAATTGCACCAAAAACAATAAGATACCTAGGAATTAACCTAACCAAGGAGGTGAAAGACACGTACTCTGAAAACTACAACTGATGAAAGAAATTGAGGAAGACACAAAGAAATGGAAAAACACCCCCTGCTCATGGATTGGAAGAACAAATATTGTTAAAATGTCATTTTTCACAGAGCTAGAACAATCCTAAAATTTGTATGAAACTGCAAAAGACCCTGAATAGCCAAAGCAACTTTGAGAAAGAAACCCAAAGCTGGAGGCACCACAATTCTGGACTTCAGGTTATATTACAAAGTTGTGGTAGTCCAAACACTATGGTACTAGCACAAAAAATAGACACATAGATCAATGGAACCGAATAGAAAACCCAAAAATAAACCCACAACTATATGGTCAATTAATCTCTGACAAAGTAGGAAATAATATCCAGTGGGAAAAAGTCTCTTCAACAAATGATGTTGGGAAAACTGGATAGCAACATGCAAAAGAAAGAAAATGGATCACTTTTTTACACAATACACAAAAATAAATTCAAAATTAATTAAACACCTAAATGAGAGACCTGAAGCCATAAAAATCCTAAAAGAGAACACAGGCAGACACTTCTTTGACATAGGTCATAACAACTTCTTTCTAGATATGTCTCCTGAGGCAAGGGAAACAAAAGCAAAAATAAAGTATTGGGACTGTATCAAAATAAAAAGCTTTTGCACAGTGAAGGAAACAATCAACAAGATATTTACCAATGACATATCTGATTAAGGTTGAGTATCCAAAATATGTAAAGAACTTATAAAACTCAACACCCAAAAAACAAATAACGCAATTAAAAAGTGGACAGAAGACATGAACAGACATTTCTCCAAAGAAGACATACAGATGGCCAATGGACACATGAAAAGATGTTCATCATCACTATCAGGGAAATGCAAATCAAAACTACAATGAGATATCACCTCACACCTCACACCTGTCAGAATGGCTAACAACAACACAAGAAACAACATTTATTGGTGAGGATGTGGAGAAAAAGGAATACTCTTGCACAGTTAGTTGGGAATGTAAACTGGTGCAGCCACTCTGGAAAACAGTATGGAGATTCCTCAAAAAGTTAAAAATAGAACTACTTTATGATCCAGTAATGATACTACTGGGTATTTACTCAAAGAATACAAAAACACTAATTCAAAGGGATACATGCACCCCTGTGTTTATTGCAGCACTATTTACAATAGCCAAATTATGGAAGCCGCCTAAGTGTCTATTGATTGATTGATGAATGGATAAGAAGATGTGGTATATATACAATGGAATATTATTCAGCCATACAAAAGAATGAAATCTTGCCATTTGCAATGACATGGATAGAGCTAGAGGGTATAATGCTAAGTGAAATAAGTTAGTCAGAGAAAGACAAATACCATATGATTTCACTCATATGTGGAATTTTAAAAAGAGATTTTATTTATTTATTTGAGAGAGAGAGAGAGCTTGAGTTGCGGGGAAGGGCAGAGGGAAAGGGAGAAGCAGACTCCCCACTGAGCAGAGAGCCTGACATGGAGCCTATCCCAGGACCCTGGGATCATGAACTGAGCTGAAGGCAGGTGCTTAACCAACTGAGCCACCCAGGTGCCCCCACTCAGAAACACATGAGCAAAGGAAAAAAAAAGACAGAGAGAGAGACAAATCAAGAAACAGACACTTGACAGACTATAGAGAACACACTGATGGTTACTGGAGGGGAGGTGGATGGGGGGAGGGGTCAAATAGGTGATGGGGATTAAAGAGCGCACTTAATGATGATGAGCATTGAGTAATGTGTAGAATTGTTGAATCACTATATTGTACACCTGAAACTAATATAACACTGTATGTTAACTATACTGAAATGAAAAATAAAAATTAATAATATTCTGAACACAAGTTCTTAATCAACTATATGATTTGAAAACATTTTCTGCATTCCATGGGCTGTTTCTTTACTTTACTAATGGTACCATTTGTAGCACAAAAGTTTTTAATTTTGATGAAAGCCAATTTATCTACTTTTTTTATTATGTTATGTTAATCACCATACATTACATCATTAGTTTTTGATGTAGTGTTCCATGCAATTTATCTACTTTTTATTTAGTTGCTTGTACTTTTGGTGTCTGTCATACCTACAAAAAACATTGCATAACCCAAGATCATGAAGATTTTCTCCTATATCTTCTAAGAATTTTAGAGTTTTAGCTCTTACATTCGGATCTTTGATTCATTTAATTTTTGTGTGTAGTTTTAGGAAGGGCTCCAAATTTATCTTTTTAAAATGTGATACAAAACTTTCCCAGCACCATTTGTTGAAAAAACTATTCTTTTTCATTGAATTTTCTTGACATCTTTGTTGAAAATCAATTGACTGTAAGTGTAGAGATTTTGTGGGGGTGGGGTGTATCTCAATTCTCTTCTATTGATCTGTCTACTCTTATACCAGTGCCACTTACTGGCAAAACTTATGATGCTAACATTGTAATAATTTTTAAAATCAGGAGATATAGTTCTTCCAACTGTTCTTTTTAAAGATTGTTTTGCCTATTCTGGGTCTTTTGGAATTTTCATATGAATTTTAAGATCAGCTTGTCAATTTCTGCAAAAATCTAGTTGAGCCAGCCCACTTTGTATTCTCGCTTGAGAATGTTAAGCATCTCTGGTTCATCCCATCCACTCCCCTTTTCCTCAACCCTTTGCTTTCTATGGCTTGTGCTGTCAGGTTTTTCTTATAAGCTGTTGACACTTGTTTTGGAGGTATTAATGCAGGCACCTTCAATATCTGGGTGTGTTTGGGACAGGGCAACTCTGCAATCTGTACCATTGGCCAAGACAGATTATGAGTCTTCAACTGAAGACATACACTGATTTTAGAGAAGTTAAAATGTGAAAAGAATGTGTGTCTTCGAATTGAAAAAATATGGTACCTGGCATCCTTATTCCATCCTTGCCCCAAAGTGTAATTTTCTGCAAAGCAGAGTGAACTTTCTAGAAAGTAAGTTGAACCATATCAACTTTTTGGCTGAAGACCTTCTGAATGACTTTCCATGTCAGTCACCATAAAATACAAACTTTCTACCATTGTGTTCAAGACTTTATGGGATCTCTTAAACAATCAGCCTCTTGGATGGCATTTCCTACAGCTCTCACTCTGACTGCTCTGTTCCAGTCATACTGGCCTCCTTGACACTCCTCAGACACACCAGGCATATTCCCATTTCAGGATTTTGCATTTGCTGCTCACCCTGCCTGGAACATTTTTCCTAAGATACCCAAATAACTCAATTCCTCACTTCTCTCAGTCTCTGCTCAAATGTCACCTCTCAGAAAGGCCTTTTTGCCCAACTGATCTAGAAAAACTCCACTGTCACTCTGTCTCCTTTCTCTCTTAATTTTTCATTTTACCACCCACACCTCCATTACCTTCTTCCTCACCTAGAATGTAAGCTCTGGGAGAGCAGAGACTTTGTCTGGTTTCATTACCCTGTGCTTAGAATGACCAACATATAGCAGGTGCTCAATCAGTGTTTGCTGAATAAATGAATGGATGTGCAAGCACATGGAAACAATGATGTTTGCTGCCTGGTTAAAACTGGATGAACTGAACTTGGAAGCGTGGGTAGGAAATGCAAACATGTGAATAAGCCTCGGACAGTAGAGAGCAGTGAAGTCTGTGAAAAATTGGAGAGTGCAGGCCCCATGTCAGGGGTCCCTGTTGTTAGTCATTTCCTAAAGCATGTTTGTGGTTGAATCTGGCTTAGTGTGTGAATGGGAAGGGGGGCATGTAGAGGGAGAAGAAACAGACTTTGATCAAAGGTGAAAGGAAATTTAATAACTTGCTTGAGAATAGTAAGGCTTTTCATGAGGGTGTCAGCATCCTAGAGCTCTGGTCTCCAAAGAGGAAAACATGTGTCCCAGGTGAAGTTCAAAGCAATCCATCAGTCTGTGAGAGGGAAATATTAGGGCCTTAATTTATATTCACTTTTATGAAAATAAAAAAAATTAAGCTCTGCTAATATTTGCCATGTGTACTGAACCCAGGACCCTCAATTTCTGCTTGTGTCTGACAGTCATGGTCATAGGTGCCACACAAGGACTCCTGAAGAAAATTTGGGAATAAAGACAGCAAAGGTCTTTAGTGCCCTCACTCAGTTATTCACTTTCAGAACATTGTGGCATATTGCTATTTGCTATTGACTTGTCAAATGGATATATGGATTATATTATCTAGTTAAATCTCACATAACCCTCACAAAATGGACAAGTGTCTTCAAATATTTTCTTCAAAGAAGCCACAGATCAAAGCTAATGCTAATCATACAAAGAAGATCCACCACAAGAAGATAGCAAAGCCAGCACTTATCACCAGGAGAGAATAATAATAATCACATTAGATTTACACATTGAAGCTTCTTTGCTGTGATCATTTATTACAGGTAACAAAGAAAAATGCTTTTGTAGAATTACAAATACATTTTTAAAATTATTTAATCATATTTACTGAATCTTTGGCAGATCCTTTTACAATTTCTGTTTATGTAATTTCGTGTGCATAATAACCTAGTACAGTTGTACATGTAATTTAAAATTGAATAAATATGCATATGTTGAAGTTGTGCACAAATTTTTAAGTTTTTACTGATAAAGCTGTATAATCAAACTAGCCTGGAGTCACAATCCTGGTGTGAAGCTCTCTCAGAAGGCCCAGCAAGCCTGTCTGAGCAACATCCAAGCACTTAAAGTTGAAGGGTGTGGGTTATTCCTTTGTCCACATTTCCAGAGTCATGGGGGAAAGGTAGGCCAGAGATATAAATCAACCAGCATCAGAAGAAATAAGATAAGCTTTCCTTATCAAGCAACATAGTCCCTTTTTCATAAATGTGAATGACTATTAAGGATCTCCAAATATAAGACAAAGATCAAGATGAATAAATGGAACAAGAAAACCCAGAAGAAATAGGTAATTTGGTGAAAAGAGAAATTCTAGGGCACCTGGGTGGCTCAGTTGGTTAAACAACTGCCTTCGGCTCAGGTCATAATCCTGGAGTCCCGGGATCGAGTCCCGCATAGGGCTCCCTGCTCGGCAGGAAGTCTGCTTCTCCCTCTGACCCTCCCCCTTCTCATGCTCTCTCTATCTCATTCTCTCTCAAATGAATAAATAAAATCTTAAAAAAAAAAGTATTAAAAAAAAAGAAAAGAGAAATTCTATAATTCTAATTAATATCATAAGAGAGACCAGATATGCTGAATAAGAACTTAAAGCTAAAATAGCCAGACAAGGAATGAGAGAATAAATAAGATATATTTCAGATATAAAGAGGCAATCCAGGAATGTCCAATATATTTCAATAGAATATTAAGTATTTCACAAAGATAAAAGAGAAATCTAGGGAGTAAATTTGCCTTTAAAATTTTTTTCCTAATTATTTATATGAAGTATAACCTTGATACTAAACTTGGTAAAGACAATACAAATTAAAAAATTATAGGCCTAGATCACTTGTGAATACTTATTTGAATGCTCTCTATAAAATATTAGCAAAAAGGATCCAACAACACATTAAGAAAAGGATATACCATGGCCGAGTGGGATTTATTTCAGGAATGCAAGGTTGGTTCAATATTTAAAAATTCATGGTATAATATACCACATTAAGAAATGTGAATGAAAAGTATCATCTAATTATCTCCATATATGCTGAAAAGACTTTCAACAAATTAAACAGCCTCTCCTGATAAAAACACTCAAGAAAAAGTCCATTTTTGCTTCAGTGATTTGAGAGGTCACTTTTATTATACACTGAAATTCCATATGTACTTGTACCTATTTCTGGATATTCTATTCTAGCTCACTGGTCTGTTTTTCTATTCATGTACCAACACTATGCTATTTTCATTACCAAAACTTTGTGGTAGATTTTAATACTTGGTAGGGTTAGTTGCCTCTCATAGTTTTATTTTGTGGTAGTTTCCTGTATATTATTGAATGCTTATTTTTCCATTTGAAGTTTATTATTATTTACTGATATTTTCTTTGTTACACAATATGATCTGTTCTTGTGAATATTCCTTGTGTGCTTGAGAAAATGGATTTCCTATTATCAGGGTTAAAGTTTAATACACACCCATAAGGTATATGTTTTTTTTATTACAATGTTAATTTTTTTTATATCCTTACTTATTTTTGTCCACTTATCCAATACCACTGAGGTGAGACTTCAATCCTGATGACTTTGGGGTTTTGTCTTTTGTTCCATTAGTGAAAGATTTTGATGGTTCATGCTGTGTTTTGTGGAACTTCACCTATATATACTGTTCATGCAGCTACTTGCTGTCCTTGCAAATTTTCTTAGATTAACAGTATGATGGTTGGCTTCTCTTTCCTCCCACACTCCCATAAGCTTATTTTTCTGGAAAAAAATCATGGTGATCCTGAGTAATGGTTTAAAACCATTTTTATAATTTCCTGGTATCAGATCCCCTGGATCTGGGAGAGATGGAATATCTTGGGATGTGGTACTGAGACACTGTCTAGGACAGTGTTGTGCTGAGGATTCTGGGTATGGTCATGGGAGGACAGTGCGGGGGGGCGGGGTGTATCTCTGAGGCTTTGGGTATAATGGTAGCCTGTAAAGTGTTGGACAAATTCTGGAGGAGCTTGACAGAAGTGAGATTAACTTCATACCAGCCCCTTTCTGTTTCTCCAGATTTGCCTTAGCATAACTGGCTCCCAGGGAGACCTCTAGAAGGCATGCTAGGAGGGGAATGAGCTCCAACATGGCTATTTGAGTGGATTCATCCCAATCCTCAAACCCTCTAAAATCCCTGGCAACTGGTGATAAACAAGACTGACTTTTCTTAATGTCCCAGAAGACAAAAATATGGCCCTCTTCCCTATTCTCAGCTCCCAATTGCTACCCCTTTGTAACCCATTTTCCTCTCCAAGGTCTTTTTACATGAATCTCCATATTGGGGTAACCTGGAGTGACTGGCCTCACCTCCCAACTTTCCTTCCATGACCTGAGAGCCATGTGGCCAGCCCCTACACACTCCACGTGTGTGTGGAAAGAGGTATTGGGACAGGGGAGAGCTGTGAGCTGTTCTGGAAGGGAGCAGGAAATTGATTTGTAGACAGACACAAAGCAATTTGAACTACCAAGTGAAGACCTATATTATGGAGGTAAATTATGCTGCCAACCTTGAAACAAGGAACCTAGATGACATCAATTTTTACAAAGGCTGTGTTTTGGTCCACTTCAAAGAACTCACTGGGGTTAGTCTTGTCAGTTTCATAATCCATCAGCCAACTGAGCTTGTGGAATGATACTTCATCATGAAAATAGACTCATCCGGGAGAGAGTAAGAAGAATCAAAGACAAATGAGGTTTATGTCCTACCAAGTCAAGGAGAGTGATTAATTTGCTGTCATAATCTTTACCTTTGTGTTGTGGAGTTTCAGCCTGAGCATGAAAGTAACACCCAGGGAGTTCACCTTGATGTGGGCCTACCCACCCGGGACATGGGCATGTGTATGAGGGAGAAAGCACCCTAATGGAGAACAAGGACGTACCTGGACAATTGGCAGCTTGTCTTGTGGTTCCCTTCCCCATTTCCCCTTTCTCCTTTTTGTTTATCTTTCTCTTCTCTTCTTCCTCCTCCATCCCCTCTATGGGTGACTGGATTTGTTTCTAGAACTCTCGGAAAAAGGAGCAGTAATAAAAAAAAATGAAACACTTTTTTTCTGTGAAATTCTCTGTGGGTCATTAATAAACCAATGCATTTCTGCCTTGACTAACAGTCCAGGTCAAGCACTAGCATTTCCAGCACATCCCCAGCTCTGGCCATAGCCCTCAGAGATTCTTACAGCAAATGGTGGCTGAGATGAATGTGTGAAGCAAGGATGTGGCAGGATTTGCATCTGTGTGCTGTAAAGGAGAGCATGACTCTTTCATTTAATAGATTGGGAAACAGAGTCAGAGAAGGTTACTGGTATGAGATTAGTCAGTTTTCAGGAGAAGGCATGATAGAAACAAAATTTGGGAATCTGGAAAGAAGAAGAATGAATGGAAAGGAATTTGGCAAATTGGAGGAAAAAAATGAAACTCAAGCTTGCAGAGGGGAAAGGCTAAACGCAACCTGGAGTTGCCTGAACTCCAGAAGGCCACAGGTGTCTCTGAGGGTGGGATTCAGCTTGGGTTCAAAATAGGAAGATTGGTGGAAAGTCTACAAGAAGAATTTGGATCTCCATATTGCGTCCGGAACCCTCCAGCTTTGGTGACTGCTTACCTTTGCAGAACATTGCGGTGTTGCTCCTTGGAGAGGATGATGTAAACGGAATCTGGGCTCAGGGACACTGGACTGCTGCAAAGGTGCTGCAATGAAAACAGGAGGTTAAGTACAAATGAATATATTGAATGGTGCTGGTGTCTCAGTCCCTGGCCTCCATTTGCCACCTAGAATAACTCATAGTTGTAGTTATATAATTATATACAGTGATTGACAGGTATAGAAAATAAACAAATGAACTAATAAGACAATCATTATTAACTCTGAGGTAGAGGAAATGTTATATAAGAAATTGTTTTCGGGGGCGCCTGGGTGGCTCAGTCGTTAAGCGTCTGCCTTCGGCTCAGGTCATGATCCCGGGGTCCTGGGATCGAGCCCCGCATTGGGCTCTCTGCTCCACAGGAAGCTTGCTTCTCCCTCTCCCACTCCCCCTGCTTGTGTTCCCTCTCTCGCTGTGTCTCTCTCTGTCAAATAAATAAATAAAATAAATAAATAAAAATTTTAAAAAATTTAAGAAATTGTTTTCGTAGTACACCACTCAGCCATGAATAATATTTATATAAGCACTGAGTATTGATTTAACCAAAAATTATAACTATATGAGGAGGATGAGGGAAGATTTGTAAGAATGTTAAATCCTCATCTCCCATATTAGGAAGTCTACGGTTAGTACCTAAAACTGAAAAATCAAGAAATAGTAGGCCAATATGTCTTTCTATAATGTGAAGGTAAACACATATACTCACACAGCTACAAAATGGTGAAAGCATTTACTGTGTAGAGCAAGAATCAGGGATGGGAGATTTATTTTAAATTTTTGAATGTATACCTTTTCATGAAGATGGTGCCAAAGGTGAAGAAGGAAGCCCTTGCCACCACCCCCAAAGCTGAAGCCAAAGCAAAGGCTTTGAAGGCCAAGAAAGTGGTGCTGAAAGGCTTCCACAGTCACACACAAAAAAAGATCTGCATATCACCTAACTTCCGATGGCCCAAGACACCGCATCTTCAAAGGCAGCCCAAATATCTTCAAAAGAGCGTCCCTAAGAGAAACAAGCTTGACCACTGTGCCATCATCAAGTTCCCCCTAACTACCAAGTCAGCCATGAAGAAAGTAGAAGACAACAACACACTTGTGTTCACTGTAGATGTCAAGGCCAACAAGCACTAGATCAAACAGGCTGTGAAGAAGCCCTATGACATTAATATGGCCAAGGTCAACACCCTGATCAGGCCTGATGAAGAAAAGAAGGCATATGTTCGACAGGCTCCTGACTGTGATGCTTTGGATGTTGCCAACAAAACTGGGATCATGTACACTGAGTCCAGCTGGATAAATCTAAATATAAAATTTTTCACCATAAAAATTTTTTTGAATGTATATAATAGTAGTTAACAGAGATATGATAAAGTATTTGCATTATAATTATATATAATATATATTAAACATAATACATGTGTATATGTATGCATTATATATATGTATTATATAATTATATATTATATATATTATCATGTAGTAGGTATATGTATATATTATATATATACATAAATATTATATGTAGTAGGTAGAGAGGATGTCACAGTTTGAAAGATATGTCAAAGTGCTTGCATGTTTGAGAAATGATACCTTATATTTTTAGACTTTGATTATAAAATGTTCTGAAGATTCTAAAGCCCATCACTTCTACCATCACTGTATTTAAATGAAATAACCAACCCCCCCACCGCCAAGCAACACAGCAATAAGAATGTAATATTTTGACCTCCCCTCTCCCAAGACTTCTTCAGGAAACAGTGGGGAAATAAATTTCAGTAATTTATGAGCATGTAACTCAAATAAATATTGAGGCCCTAAGTACTGACAAAGAAGCAATAGTCAGCAATTAAAAAGTAATTTCGATGTTTACTAACATCACTTAAAAAATATTATAACGGATCCACTCATAACCCACAGCCACAGTTTCTAGAATGTCCTTTTCTTTCTGTTGCAGTTCGCTGACACCTCTGACTAGTCCAAAGTCACCCATTCTCGAAACCCTTAATTCTTCACTCCTTACCTGGACTAATCTCCAAGAATTTTACCTCTCCAGTTCTCATGTCTTTCTACCCATTCTCCTGGTTTTATATCACCAAAGCTCTTCTTGTAAGGTGTGAGCAGAAAGGAAAGACAAAATTGTCTTCAGCGGGTAAAAAAGAAGAGAGAAATCCTGAGAATATTTATTAATGAATTTTGTTCCCATCACCAATGCAAAAAATTATTTTAAACTAATTCCTCTTTATAATAAATAAATGAAATGATAATTTAGGTGTTCTTTTGAAATGTTTTCATATTAACATTCTTATAAATTATTCATATAAATTGTTATTTTACAAAAATGGTTTAAGACAAATTAACTCATACATACTGACTCTGAAATGGAAATAACTAGAAATTTTTAACAAAGTTTTTAAATATAGAAATGCACAAAGAATAAATAATAATACCAGTGCCTCACCACCTGGAATTAATAGATCCTAATAGGTTTCCACGTTTGCTTTAGGCATTTTTTTTTTAATTTTAAGAAACAAGATGTTACATGTTAAATTAAACAAGATGTTACAAATTAAATTAAATAAATAAGGACCAGTGGTCATAGGATTTGGAGAGGTTATCTAACAAGGGCAGGTGGGGGTTGGTAGGGAAGGGCAGAAGTGTTCTGAGAGTGGCTCCATGAAATCTATAAAAGAGAAGCACAAAAAGTGATAGCTGGGAAGTTACAGCAAAAATTATAATTAATGGTGGACTGTTAAAAAATCCTTCCTTATAGAGTTGAGCAAGATGGCGGAAGCATGGGAGACCTGGATTTCGTCTGGTCCCAGAAATTCAGCGGGATAAGGATCAAACCACTCTGAACACCTATGAACTCAACAGGAGATTGAAGAAAAGAATAGCAACAACTCTCTGAACAGAAAAGCGACCACTTTCTGGAAGGTAGGACGTGCGGAGAAGTGAATCTGAGGCGGTATTTGGGAGGATAGACGGCCGGGGGGGGGGCCCTCCGTCGGCCGCTTCCGGCAAGTGATAGAGCCGCAGAGCACAAAATCGGAACTTTTAGAAGTCGGCTCCACTGAGGGACCTTGCTCCAGTGGCTAAGTGGGGGGTGGGACCCTCGCAGGACAGTGTGGTCTCAGGACCCTCGGGGTCACAGAAAGACCGGGGGTGCCTGAGTGCGGCAGAGCTCCCAGGTATCAGAGTGGGGAAGCCGGCTGCAGAGACGGAGCCGAGGAGCGGGCTCTCAGCTCGGGGTTGCCATAAACCATGATCCGCGGCACAGTTGGGCCACTGCTCCTCCAGCAGGGACCCAACAAGCGGCAGATCCAGGGAGACTCCTCTTCCTCCCCTGGGAGGAGCGGCGCGGGAGCGCATCGCAGGGATCTGCTGGGTTTGGAGACTCCACACGGGGTCGGGTGCCAGAGACAGAAATGCTCAGTCACAGGCCGGGTGAGCACGGAGTGTGGCTGGAGACCGGGGAGATGGGAGTGACTGACGGCTTTTCTCTGGGGGCTCACTGAGGAGGGGACCCCGAGTTCTCGGCTCCTCCAGGCGGAGATTGGGAGGCCGCCATTTACACTCTCTGCCTCCAAAGCTGTACGGAAAGCTTGCAGGAAACAAAAGCTCCTGAGAGCAAACCCGAGCAGATTACTTAGCCCGGATGGGCAAGGGCAGGGCAATTCCGCCTCCGGCAAAGACATTTGGGAACCACGGCAACAGGCCCCTCCCCCAGAAGATCAGCAAGAACAGCCAGCCAAGACCAAGTTTACCGATCAATGAGAACCGCAGAACTCCAGCGCTAGGGAAATACTGCACATAGAATTCATGGCTTTTTTACCATGATTCTTTAGTCTTTCAAAGTTAATTTTTGAAATGTCCTTTATTTTTTTCTTTTTCTTTCTTTTTTTTTTTTAATTTTTCTTCTTTCCTTTTTCAACCAACTTCTTATCAGTTCCTTTTTAAAATCTTTTTTAAGTTTCATTTTTACAGCCATATTCCATCCCTTCTTTGTATTTACCCTTATTTTTGTGTATATATAAGGGTTTTTTTTCTTTAAAATTTTGGGAGGCAGTTTCTTCTAAAAGACCAAAATACACCCAAAATCCTGTGTGTGGCTCTATTCTATTCACCTGTCTGATCATATTCTTCATAGTCTATTTTTTTTTCTTTTCCCCCTGGTTTTGGGTCTCTTCTGATTTGTTTAGTGTATATTTTTCTGGGGTCATTGTTACCCTGTTAGCATTTTGTTCTCTCATTCATCTAGTCTTCTCGGGACAAAATGACAAAACGGAAAAACTCACCTCAAAAAAAAGAACAAGAGGCAGTACTGACTGCCAGGGACCTAATCAACATGAACATTAGTAAGATGTCAGAACTAGAGTTCAGAATGATGATTATAAAGATACTAGCTGGGCTTGAAAAAGCATAGAAGACACTAGAGAATCCTTTTCTGGAGAAATAAAATCTAACCAAGTCAAAATCAAAAAGGCTATTAATGAGGTGCAATAAAAAATGGAGGCTCTAACTGCTAGGATAAATAAGGCAGAAGAGAGAATTAGTGATATAGAAGACCAAATGATGGAGAATAAAGAAGCTGAGAAAAAGAGAGATAAACAACTCCTGGATCATGAGGGAAGAACTCGAGAGATAAGTGATACCATAAGACAAAACAATATTAGAATAATTGGGATCCCAGAAGAAGAAGAAAGAGAGAGGGGGGCAGAAGGTATATTGGAGCAAATTATAGCAGAGAACTTCCCTAATTTGGGGAAGGAAACAGGCATCAAAATCCAGGAGGCACAGAGAACCCCCCCTCAAAATCAATAAAAATAGGTCAACATCCCGACATCTAATAGTAAAACTTACAAGTCTCAGAGACAAAGAGAAAATCCTGAAAGCAGCTTTGGCCAAGAGGTCTGTAACCTACAATGGTAGAAACATTAGGTTGGCAACAGACCTATCCACAGAGACCTGGCAGGCCTGAAAGGACTGGCATGATATATTCAGGGCACTAAACGAGAAAAATATGCAGCCAAGAATACTTTATCCAGCTGGGCTGTCATTGAAAATAGAAGGAGAGATAAAAAGCTTCCAGGACAAACAAAAACTAAAAGAATTTGTGATCACCAAACAGTAGAACAGTTCGATGAAACTAGGAGCTGGCTCTTTGAAAGAATTAATAAGATTGATAAACCCCTGGCCAGACTTATCAAAAAGAAAAGAGAAAGGACCCAAATAAATAAAATCATGAATGAAAGAGGAGAGATCACAACCAACACCAAAGAAATACAAACAATTATAAGAACATATTATGAGCAACTATATGCCAGCAAATTAGACAATCTGGAAGAAATGGATGCATTCCTAGAGACATATAAACTACCAAAACTGAACCAGGAAGAAATAGAAAACCTGCACAGACCCATAACCAGCAAGGAAATTGAAGCAGTCATCAAAAATCTCCCAACAAACAAGAGCCTAGGGCCAGATGGCTTCCCAAGGGAATTCTACCAAACTTTTAAAGAAGAATTAATACCTATTCTTCTGAAACTGTTCCAAAAAATAGAAATGGAAGGAAAACTTCCAAACTCATTTTATGAGGCCAGCATTACCTTGATCCCAAAACCAGACAAAGACCCCGTCAAAAAGGAGAATTACAGACCAATATCCCTGATGAACATGGATGTAAAAATTCTCACCAAAATACTAGCCAATAGGATCCAACAGTACATTAAAAGGATTATTCACCATGACCAAGTGGGATTTATTCCTGGGCTGCAAGCTTGGTTCAACATCTGCAAATCAATCAATGTGATACAATACATTAATAAAAGAAAGAACAAGAACCATATGATCCTCTCAATAGATGCAGAAAAAGCATTTGACAAAATACAGCATCGTTTCTTGATTAAAACTCTTCACAGTTGTAGGGGTAGAGGGTACATACCTCAATATCATAAAAGCCATCTATGAAAAACCCACAGTGAATATCATTCTCAATGGGGAAAAACTGAGAACTTTCCCCCTAAGGTCAGGAAGACGGCAGGGATGTCCACTATCACCACTCTATTCAACATAGTACTAGAAGTCCTAGTCATAACAATCAGACAACAAAAAGAAATAAAAGGTATCCAAATTGGCAAAGAAAAAGTCAAACTCTCACTCTTTGCAGATTAGATATGATACTTTATGTGGGAAACCCAAAAGACTCCACCCCAAAACTGCTAGAACTCATACAGGAATTCAGTAAAGTGGCAGGATATAAAATCAGTGCACGGAAATCAGTTGCATTTCTGTACACCAACAACAATACAGAAGAAAGAGAAATTAAGGAGTTGAGCCCATTTACAATTGCACCCAAAACCATAAGATACCTAGGAATAAATCTAACCAAAGTGGCAAAGGATCTGTACTCAGAAAACTATAGAACACTTATGAAAGAAATTGAGGAAGATACAAAGAAATGGAAAAACGTTCCAAGCTCATGTATCAGAAGAACAAATATTGTGAAAATGTCTATGATACCTAGAGCAATCTACACATTTAATGCAATCCCTATCAAAATACCAACTTTTTTTTTTTTTACAGAAACGGCACAAATAATCCTAAAATTTGTATGAAACCAAAAAAGACCCTGAATGGCCAGAGGAATGTTGAAAAGGAAAACCAAAGATGGTGGCATTTTTAAAAAGATTTTATTTATTTGTCAGAGAGAGAGAGAGCACAAGCAGGGGAAGCATCAGAGGGAGAGGGAGAGGGAGAAGCAGGCTCCCCCTGAGCAAGGAGCCAGTCGCAGGACTCGATCCCAGGGCCCTGAGATCATGACTTGAGCCGAAGGCAGACACTTAACCAACTGAGCTACCCAGGTGTCCCTCTACTTGGTCCTTTTTTAGAGTTTCCATATCTTCTCTGAGATTCTTCATCTCTTCACTTATTATATCTACTTTTCTGGTAAAATCCTTTAACATATTTATCACTTATTTTAAAGTCTTTTCCTCTTGAATCCTAAATGTGGATCTTTTTATTGACTGCTTTTTTTTTTCTCTTGACTTGTCATCTTATTTTCTTATTTCTTCACATGTATAATATTTTTTTATTGTACAGGCATACTTTGTTTTACTGAGCTTTGCTTTATTGTACTTTGTAGATGTGGCATTTTTTTTTACAAAATGAGGGATTGTGGTAATCCTGCATGAAGCAAGTCTATTGACACCATTTTTTCCAACAGTATTTTCTCACTTCATGTCTCTGCATCACATTTTGGTTATTGCACAATATTTCAAACTTTTTCATTATTATCATATTTGTTATGGTGATCTGTGATCAGCGATTTTGACTTGCTGAAAGCTTAGCTGATTAGCATTTTTAACAATAAAGTATTCTTAAGTTATGTACTTCTTTTAGACATAATGCCTTTGCACACTTAATAGACTCCAGTTAATATAAACATAACTTTTATATGCACTGGGAAATAAAAAAATTCATTTGACTCACTTTATTGTGATATTGGCTTTCTCATGATATTAGCTTTAAATGGTCTGGAACCAAGCCTACAATATCTGTGAGGTATGCCTGTATAGTGAAACATTTTAGAGAATCTGGGTTCTGTTATCTTTTTCTGAAGAATGTTGATTTTGTCCTAGGAAGTCTAGCAGATCTGCTGGCAGATCACCTGGATTTTGTGGAGTCTAGGCTTTAGGCTTTGTTAGGGTAGGTTCATTTTAATTTTGCCCTTAGTCCTGGGATGTGCTTCTTAATCCTAGGGCATGACCCTTTTAGAGTTTTATTGAAAAGCCTAAAGTGTTTACCACACTCTTCTAAGTTGGGAAGATTTGAACCCTAAAGTCTGTCTTTCTACTGAAATTCCTGCTCAGCATTTTCCACCTTCTAGCTATTCTTTTCTTCTGGTCTCAATGGAGTTTTTCCCTGTTGCATATGCATTTTCTTTTTTTTTTTTTTTTGCTTGAGTAGCATGGCAAGTGGAAGTACTTTTATTTCAAGGCACCATAAAATGAGTCTCTCTAAGAACACCTCTGCCTCCACATGTGAAAATCCTGAAAGAAAGAAAGAAACAAAGAAACAAAGAAAGAAAGAAAGAAAAGAAAGAAAGAAAGAAAGAAAGAAAGAAAGAAAGAAAGAAAGAAAGATGCATATGCATTTTCAAAGTCAGCAAGAACTTGAGGGGTTATTTATATAGAGATTTTATGGCTCCCTCCTTTCCCATATTTCCCCCACCTCTCAATTGCAAACTTCTCTGGCAGCTTCCAACTCTCAATTTTGCTCTTCAGCCTAGTAAGACTGTTGCTTTTTGCTTGAATTCCAGTTCCCATGCTTCAGGCAGATTGGAGAGTGCATTCAGGAGAAAAGCTAGTTAAATGTGACTCTCGCAAAGTTTACTTCCATCTTCCAGGCTTGTATCCCCCTAATTTCTGCATGCTTTTGGTTACTCTCTAAGGATGTTATACAATTGTTTTAATATCTTGTTCATAATTTATAATTGTTACGAGCAGGTGGGTTTTGTCTGATACAAGGTATCCTGCCATTATTTAGAGCTGGAAGAAAAAAGAATTAAGAAATAAGTAGTGATGTCTACTATCATTACTTGTATTCCACATACTGGAGGTCCTAACAAATGCAACAAAACAAGAAAAAAGAAAAGGTACTTGAACTGGAAAGGAAGAAACAAAACTTGAATTAGTTGCAGATGATATGGAAATTGAAAATAATCTATTGAAATAATAAGAGTTAAGGGAGGATGCCAGAAGTCTGTTGCTTTCTACATATTAGCTTCAGGTCTTTTAAATTATATTTTAAGAACAAGAAAGATTTGTCTTGGATTCAGAACAAATTTACCATCCTAATTCTTATTCAGATTTATGTGGTATCTTGAAGCAATTTGAGTTTTGTTCTCTCTTATTTATTATCTCTACCAGAAGAACTTTGGCTAAAAGAGAAGAGATTTCTCTGAGACCAGGTATGGAGAAGACAAGGGACCCCTTGCTCGTGGGGTGTGACATGTGCCTTCTGGAATAGACCAAGGAAGCTAAACCACAGTGAGCTCTTTGGAGACAAAGACTGTATCTTGTTCGCTGCAGTATTCCCAGCAGCTCGCACGATGGGTCTGGTGCAGAATAGGTCTCAATCTATGTTTACTGGAGGAACACGGTTGTTATTTTTAAATATTTGCTAGTCAGGCTTGGAGGAGGAAGTGATTTAATCTGTAAAGGAGCTCCCAGAGGGTCAGAATCATCTGAGGAGAGAGCAGTCACAGTTGGAGGATCTTGAACTCCTGCACACAAGGAGTCAGGCAGAGATTGGATGAACACCTGGCACAGGTTGAAAGAGGTGATTCAAACAACAGCTAGGAATTTGGACTTTGACTTTCAGGATGGTAAATGGAAGAAAAATGGAAGAGTAAGATGGTAGCTAGCCTCCAAGATGGCCCTTAATGATTCCTGCCTCCTGGTATTCATGTCCTTGTGTAGGCCCCTCCCACATTGAATTGGGACTGGCTGTGTGACCGATATATTAAGGTGTAAGTCATGGTAGGTGACTGCTAAGACTAGGTCATAGAAGGCATTGCAGCTTACAGCTGGGTGTACTGCATTATTCACTCCGGGAGAAGCCAGCCCTCAGGTGCTAAGGACTCTCAAACAGTCCTGTGGGAGACCCATGTGAAGAGGAACAATCTGGCCAGTATGAGCTTGCTAACTATGTGAGTGGGTCACCTGGGGGAGCAGATTGTCTGGCCCCAGTCAAACCTTCAGATGATTCCAGGCCCAATAGACATCTGACTACAATCCCACAAGAGACCCTGATCCAGAAACATTCAGCTGAGCCACTCCTGAATCCCTGACTCACGGAAATTATGAGAGATAAAAAATTACTATCATTGTTTTCAGCCAGTTGGTTTTAGGGTGGTTTGTTACACATAATCTGTGAGATTTGGGACTATGGAATTTCATTCCGGTTCTCTTTAGCTATAACAATCTATGTCATTTTTATTTTTTATTTTATTTTTTTATCATTTATTTACTTATTTATTTTTAATTGAAGTATAATTAACATACAGTGTTATATTCATTTCAGGTGTACAATATAATGATTCAGCAATTGTATACATTACTCAGTGCTCATCCCGGTAAGTGTGCTCTTCATCTCTTTTATCTATTTTACTCATCCCTCCACCCACCTTCCCTCTGGCAACCACCAGTTTGGTCTCTGTATTTAAGATAGCCACTGTGGAAAACAGTATGGAGTTTCCTCAAAAAAAAAAAAAAAAAAAATATCATATGATCTAGTAATTCCACTACTGGGTGTTTACCCAAAGAAAACCAAAACACTAATTAAAAAGATATATGTACCCCTATGTTTATTGCAGCATTATTTACCATAGTCAGGATACAGAATAAACCCAAGTATCCATCCACAGGTGAATGGGTAAAGAAGATGTGGAATATACACAATGGAATATTACTCAGCCATAAAAAAGAATGAGATCTTGCCATTTGCAACAACATGGATGGACCCAGAGGGTAAAATGCTAAGTAAAATAAGTCACATAGAAAAAGACAAATACCACATGATTTCACTCATGTGTGGAATTTAAAAAACAAAACAAAGAAAAACAAGAAACAAACAGAAAAACAGATTCTTAAATACAGAGGACAATCTATGCTATTTTTACATTTTAGCACCTGTCTTTACACACCAGAGACAAGTATTCTTGTCTCAGTGTCTAGGTCCAGCAAATCTGACATTGGGAAGGTTGTGTTGAGCAGGAGTCTCAGCATGTGAGTGAAAGAACTTCTCCTCTAACAAGGAGTTCCTGAAAGACAAGAATCATTGCCCTGTGTTTGTATTCCTACCAGCACAGTGCCTGCCACAATGTGCGTGACCTTGAAATGTTCTTTGAATAAGGAACAAATAAAGGTGAGTTTGTCAGAAACAGATTCTCTGGACCTCTGGTGTCTCTTCACATTCTTCTGATTTTTAGTCTTCCTGGCATACTCCTCAGCAGAGGGCAGTGTAGTGCATCCCTGAGATGCATGAAAATTCATCTGTTGAAATAGGTAATTTCCCCAAGTTTTATGGTTCTGTTATTTTGGGGATAATTGCTTCTTACAATAAACCCTGGATTTATATATGACCAGAAAACTGCAACCACAAAACGCAGCTCGACATTTCTGAAGCTGATGTATCCAGTGGCTGTTGACGGTGATATACAAATTAATTTACCTCCTCTTGGTAATAATACAATGCTACCTACATTAGCTCACTAAAAGCTTGGATAAATAGAATTTATTTTCATTCTAATTTCAATAGTAACCAAAATGTTTGAGGATAGCCCACAAAGCACTGTAATATCTGGAAAAGATAATGCAAGAACTATAAAAGAAGAATTAATCTACAGCACGGATGAACCTTGAAAATATGATTACTAAGTAAAAGCCAATCACAAAGGACCACATATTATAGGATTCCATTTCTATGAAGTGTCCAAAGTAGGCAAATCTATAGAGACAGAAAATAGATTAGTGGTTGCCTGGGGCTGGGGGAGATAGTGGCAATGAGGGATTACATCTAAGAGATGGGGAGTCTGTTTGGGGGGTGTGATAAAAATACTCTAAAATTAGGTTGAGGTGATGCTTGCAAAACTCTATGAATACACTAACCATTGAATTGCATGCTTTACATGGGTGAATTGTATGGCATATGAATTATATCTCAAAGCTGTAAAAGAGAATGAATAATGTTCAACTAGAATTTTACCTTCATCCTATTAGCCTCCAGGTTTAGTTTCCATCTGTGATGGAGATGATGACTTTCCAAGGATGGAACATGCCATCGCCCATACATCCTGGATGGCATGTGCCAGCAGGGATCCATGTAGAAACATGACTCTTCTGATGGTTGGCAGCTAGTCTGTTTTCTGATCATTGCCATGGTGTCCTGAGGGGTGCGTCTCTTCACAGATAATGACCCATCGGGATGAGAGTCAGTGATCTCATTCTAATCACCAGTCCCACTGCTGGGGCCATGGGGGCTGCCCTGGAGGCCGGCATGGTGCCCTTGCCCTGCTGGCTCCAACTAGGGGTCTAAAGGAGTTTGTGGCCACGAGAAACAGCAACCCCAGGACAACACAGGTGGCAAGGCTCTGCTTCCAATTCTCACTCAACTTAGCTTATGCACGTCCAAGAGGGGCCTTCTCCCAATTTGCATGGCAGCTCCTATAGTAAGCACCTCGAAGAAGGTGGTACTCTCTGGACCCAGTGATCTCAGCAATTGGGGGAAAAGCAAAATCCATCTTTAGAAGAAGCATCACCAGCTGAGAATTAGAGGTCTGGCTTCTAGTTCTGGCTGTGTAGTTGAGTTGACCAAGATCACTCCCTGAGTCCTCTCTGACCTTGGGTATGTCAGTACATCGAACTTCATACGGGAATCAAGGCTTAGAACTGTCAGGTCATCCTCAGTTCCAAATTCCATGAGTTATTGCTTTACACTCTTGGGAACATGTGCAGTTCAACTGTTGAAGGCTAACAGAAAAGGTGGTAAATCTCTATTGTCTCTTTCCTGTCTGCTATCTCTGCTGTTTGCAATAGTCGTAATTTGAAAATCAGTGGTTACTGTGATTACTGCCCAGCCTAGGTGCCTGACCATTTGCACCTGCCAAGAGGGGTGAGGCTGGGAGCATGATGGGGTGCTGGAGAAGCTGCCTTTGACAGCTTGAGCCTATTGTTTGGCCTCTAGGGTTTGCCCCATATCTTAGTCAAGGCAAAAATTCTACCCATTATATGATATTTGCAGGAAGGAAATGTAACTCATAGCATCTTAAATGGCATACTGCCTGAAAGAACATCTCGATATGTTCTACCTGCACAAAAATGATGCTTCTTGTTCCTTTAGGGCCTCTGGTCACTTAGCAAGAAGAAAACAATGCAGCCGTCTGTGGTGGCCTTCCTTTCTTCCCCTCCTAGTTCCCATGATCCCAGTCCCTCCCCATTCCAGCCAACTCTGCAGAGAGCAGAGGCTCCCCTAGCAGAAGGAGGCATTGTTTGCACTCAGCAGACCTGAAGACCCTTGTGAGGAGCCTCGCTAAATGAGCCTGGAGAGAAAGAACAGTTGTCAGGCTGCCAGGCTGTGATTCAGCATATGTAATATATATTCATTGTACAAAATGTGGATGATACAAAAAATAGAGAGAAAAAGTTACCCATAGTCTTACCACTTAGAAAGCCACATTAGTCAATAGTTTCCAATTTTTGAGCATTATTTTAAGCACGAAGCATTCTGCTGTGTAATAGCATACATTATGTAATTTTCACAAACATTCTTTGAGATATGTGCTATTATTTCCTAGTGTAGAGAAGGAAACTCTTTCAGAGAAGTTAGGGAACATGCCCAAGGTGGCACAGCCAGTAAGTGGCAGAGCTGAGATTAAAATCCAAGTCTAATTGACTCCAGAGTCATTGTACTATGTAACCTTCCCTCCTAACATTTTGTACTATTTTCTGTCAGGTTTTTTTGTTTTTTGTTTTGTTTTTGTCTTCGTGGTTTTTGTTCTGTTCTATCTTTGCATAATTGCAGCCATACTGTGTTTTCTAGAGGCCTCCTACCTGCCAGACTCCCAAGCCTTCAGGCCCTCTTGGGTATTAGATCTATGCAAAAATTCACATTGTAGACCAAAATCATTTCTGGAGGAGTCCAGTGCACTCTACCAGCATGGAAGGTCTTTTTCTATTTGGCAGGGAGAAGTCACGGTCTCTTTTTCAATCTTTCTTCAGTTCCTAATCTCTTGAAGCTTTACTTGCAATCCTTTGCCCAAAAAAGCAAAGACTCAGAAGAGAGTTATCTGCATCTGGGATGATCTCCGCTGGGCTGTCCAGACAGCCCTGGCTGGGAGCCAGGAGGCCTGGCTGCATGTGAGTTCCCAGACGTGTGTGGGTGCCCTCATACCTGAGGTGAACGCCAAAGACATAGGAGTAGATATCCCAGTGGCCCTGCGATGGGGGTGCTGAGGAAGGGTCTGTGTGGGGACTCTGCAGGGAATGCAGCCAGATTGTACTATGAGGGAGTGAGGCAGGGGGCTGCAGGCTGGGGCCACAGCATGGATCTTCCCCTGGACAGGGCGCCTCCCCACTAGACCTTTCCTCCCATCCTCATTGACTCCTAGAGCATACTCTATCACCTCATCCCCTCCCCGCTATCTTTTTGTTCCGTCCAGTTTTCAGGAACGTCAAATAAAGGCGCTTTCAAGAGGCTCCCTTGAGGCAAACAGCCAAGAAGCAACATTTAGTTCTGCAGTTCAGCAGGTGAGCCAGCTTGATGGGATTCAGCCACTTTAATAGAGACTCTTCCTCGAGATTCACAGTCCTTGGCCTGATCCCTCACACTTCATAGGACATCAAGCTTAAGCTGTGAGAAAAATCTTATAAGGAAAATGTGAGCAAAAATAAAAAGCTCCAAACCCTGCTTTCTTACATCTGCTAAGAATATTTACAGATCAGATTGTGTCAGAAATCAGAGCCCCAGGAGGGCTGGGGCCATAGACACTCAGCAAGTGTGTCTTGAGTTGAAGTGAGAGAAGCTATGATGATTTTTTTTGGTGAAGGGAGAATGATTTTTCTTTTTTTTCTGCATGTTTCCAAAAAAGGGACGCCCTCTGGTCTGTGTCCTGGAGAAGGAATATTGGGGTGGAAACCTCCACACCCATTCCCAGCACTTACTTCTTACTTGGGCAGGTAGTGGTTGATGTACCCTCAGAACCCAACAGTCCTTGATCCACATCATCGGGAGCTGAGTCACCGTGCTTCAGAAGCAAAAAAAGTATTCTACCACAGCTATCTAGACCATCTGCCTCAGCTTCCGGCTCCCATGAGTAAACGCACCTGGGTCAGGACGGTGGCTAGTTTTGAGAAGTAATTGGGTATATGAGTCAGGCCTGTGGTCCTCCATGAAATGGGCAGTGTAAGAGGAGACCCACCAGGAATCTGGTCCAAGGCATATGTACAACAGAGTTTAGCAGAAAGCTCTATTCTTTGAGATCATTAGGTACTATCTGGACCATTAATAAGAATAATTCTCTGGTATCCATTTGGCCACCCATTGTGTGCATTCTCTTATCAGCTGGAATCCTGGAGAAAAGAGGGAGTGATCCTTAAGCCCTTTAACCACTAGCAGTTTCCAAGGTACTTGTTCTTGAACTCAGGCTCCAACTGCCCTAAACACTGATCGCTACTTTCTCATCCCCCAAGAGGGAAATTTTTTTTCCTGGTCTCAAAGTCCAGAAGAAGCTTTTCCCCCATCTTTGTCATATGTGTCAAACCTTTAAAACTTCCTATTTTGATCTTCACATAGCACCTACTCATCTTTTCTTTTTCATACTATTCTTTTCAGCTTGTCTACCCCTGCAGATATTTGTCCATCCCTGACCCACATCAAAGAGCGAATAGAGACACATCCACATCTATGATGATTATCCTTGAGTGTGATACACACATGTTGCATAATGTGTAGCTGTGTACCACACTCCCATGAATGTCCCTGGATTTTGAGCCCTTTAATATTTTTTATAGAAGCAAAATAAATTTTGCTCCAGATGTATTTTATAACTTTGTAATTAAAGTAGCTATTAAAATAATTAAATTTGGTGTTTTATAAGAAAATCTACTAGCATAGTACATAGTAGGCAATCAACAAATATTTGTTGTGAATGGATGAATGAAAGAAGGACATGAAGGAAAAATAAATGGCAGTAATAAAAATTTGAAAACATTAAATTGTTTTTTTAAATCACTTTTTAGAGACCTATATATAAGAAACAGCATAAATAAATATTATCATAGTATAAAAAGGGTATGATACAGTTGATTTACAGATTTACATATGTTATTACTATAGTATCTTTGTTGAGAATTCCACTTGCATTGTTATTATATCTACATTTGACCCAATAACAGTTAACTTTTAAATTAAGCAAAATGACCATGGATCAACTTAACTTATGCACAATGTGTACATAGACAGCACCACTTAAATTTTCTTTAAATCCTTATTTTTAAATGAGATTTATGTATAGATTTGAAAAAATGTTTTAATTAAAATAGTGAAAAATTTCAAAATAAATTATATGATGATTCATGATCACAGCTATTAATGGTACATCAAAAATGGTGACATGGGTAAGAGAGGCTGTGGGTTATATGCCTGTCTTGCAGGCCAGGTGTAAGAGACCACCCTTTTCTCTCTTGCTCAAGAAACTATAGGACTTTCACTTCTGGTCAAGGTGGAGTAACAGGGACCAGATTTACTACCCAGCCTTAAACAAACTAAAAACAGACTACATAAAAAACATTTCAAAACACTGGACATCAGACCAAAAAGTGACAGTTATCTCTAAGAGATGAAAAAAAAATGAGGTGAACCTTATAATTGCCCAGCTTACTCCCTTGAAAGAATACCCAGATAGTGTTGCAGGGATGGGAAAGCCAGGCAGAGCCTGATAAATTTCCTCAGTTGAGAAGAGATAGCTGACAGTCTGGGGGGATGAAGGAGGCTAGAATTCAAAGGACTGAACATTAGGGAAGAGACGCCACACAGAGGAAGCCTGTGATCTGCAGAGGGCAGCCCCTAAGTATTGAGCTGAATACTGTTTAGTGCTTGCATGTGAGAAAACTACTCAAGACTAATAAGAGAACCACCTGGAAGGATGAGAGGTAACAATGTTTGACACTCACGCAGGCTGGGAATAGAGTTTACTCCTACCAGCCAGAATAGAAAAACTCATGATTCATGGGACATTGGGTGGAGTACACAAAGGGTTTTTTTTCTCAGTAGAATAACTAATTCTAATCACTGCTCTGGACCCACCTAACAAATCTTAAAGACCCAACTATGTAAAACTGTTACCAAATAGCTGTTTTGTAGAAAAAAATCTTAAGAATATTTATAATAATTAAAAAATAGCCATCACCCAACAAGGTAAAATTCAATGGATATTTATTGGATACCAATGTCTGGTATCCAATAAAAAATTACTAGGTATGCAAAGAAGCAGGAAAATATGGCCCATAATAAAAAGAAAAATCAATAATCAAAACCAACACAGAGTTTACAAAGATGTTAGAATTAGCAGATAGGATAATGAAGCAATTATTGTGAATGATATTCCATATGTTCACAAAGTTAAGTGGAGACATGGGAGATATATATATATATTTTTTTATAATATATATATATAATATAATATAATATATATATTATAATATAATATATATAATATAATATAATATATAAATATATATATATATTTTTTATATATATATATATATATAAAACCCCTAAATCAAACTCTAGAAATAAAACCCACAATATCTTGAGTGAAGAATACACTGGATGAAATTAATGGCAAATCAGGTATTTCAGAATAAAAGTGACTTTTTAGTGACTTGAAGTCATAGCAATAGAAATGATCCAAAATAAACCACAGAGAAAAAAGAAAGAAAAGAAAGAGCAGAGCATCAGTGAGCTGTTGGGACAACTTCAAGAAACCTATAAATGTGTTACCAATAAATGTGTAACTTGAGTCCATGACAAAGGAGTCCAGACTTCTTCACAAGCAGAAAAATATTTGAAGAAATAATGGCTGAAATTTTCTCAATTTGATAAAAACTATAAACTCATAGATGCAAGAAAAGCACAAGAAACTTAGCAATACATACACACACACACACACACACACACACACACACACAAGGCATATCATGTTCAAACTGCTCAAAACCAGTGATAAAGAGAAAATCATAAAAGCAGTCGGAGTGAAAAGACATGTTATATGGAAAGGAACAAGATAAGGATGACAATGGATTTCTTGTTAGGAGCAAAGTAGGTGAGAGGACAGTGGTACAACATCTCTAAACTTCTAAAAGAGTAAAAAAAAAACAAAAAATACATTTCACCCTAGAAGCAAAATATCTTTCAAAAATGAAAGCAATAGAAAGAGTTCTTTGGATATAAAACATTGAAGGAATTAATGCCCAGCAGACTCCCAATATATGAAATGTTTAAGTAATTCTTTTAGGCAGATGGAAAATAATACTGGATGGAAATATAAACCTACACAAAGAAATGAAGAACATTGGAAATGGCAACTACTAAAGCACATATGCAATGTTTTTCTTTGTTATTTAAATTTATTTAAAATATATTGACTGTTTAAACAAAAATAATAATGGAGTATTGGATTTATAATATGGGAAAGTAAAGTGTATGACAACAATAGCACAAAGGTTGGGAGTGGAGAAATGGAAGAATATTTGTATAAATTCTTACACTGCATGTGAAGTGATATAATATCACTTGAAGGTAGACTGTCATAAGTTAAAAATGTATTCTGTAAACCTTGAAGCAACTACTAAAATAACAAAGCCAAAAAGGGGATAAAATGGAATTATACAAGAAATATTCACTTAACACATAAGAAGATAGGAAAAGGGGGGAAAGTGACTAAAGAACAAATAAAACAAATAAACAACAAATATCAAGAAGATAGACTTAAATATAAACATAATGGTAATCATAGTAAATATAAATGGTCTAAACATCCCAATAAAAAGGCGGAGAAACTGGATTGGCTATAGTGATATCAGACAAAATAGATTTCAGAGCAAAGAATATTCCCAGTGATTTAAAAAATGTTGATTTCATAATAATAAGTAGATTGATTTATCAAGAGGACATAATGATTTTAAGTATTTATGCTCCCAATAACAAAGCTTCAAAATATCCGGAGCAAAAACTGATAGAACTGCAAATAGACAAATCCAAATTAGAATGGAAGTTTTCAATACCCCTAAATCAATATTTGAAAAAAAAAAATTAGAAAGTCAGTAAAGATATAGAAGATTTAAACAACACTGTCAACCAGGTTGATCTATATGGCATTTATAGAACATATAAAGTCTCAATAAATTTCAAACAATTTCTCAATAGAAATATGTTCTATAACTGCAATGGAATTAACTTAGAAATCAAATTAAATTCTAAATCAGTAACAGAAAGAGCTCTTAAAAATCTCCAAATATTTGGAAACCAAATAGCACATTTTAATTTTTTTAAGTTTTTATTTTATTTATTTTTAAGACTTATTTATTTGTTTATTTATTTGAGGGGGAGGGGCAGAGGAAGAGGGAGAAGAAGAAACAGATTCCCCACTGAGCATGAACCCCATGTGGGGCTCAATCCCACAACCCCAAGATCACAACCTGAGTGGAAATCAAGAGTTGGACACTCAACCAACTGAGCCACCCAGGCTCCCCTAAGTTTTTATTTTAATTCCAGTTAATTAACATACAGTGTAATATTAGTTTCAGGTGTACAATATAATGATTCAACATTTCCATACAACACCTGGTGCTCAGCACAAATGCACTTCTTAATCCCCATCACCTATTTAGCCCATCCTCCCACCCCTGCTTCCCTCTAGTAACTGTCAAATTGTTCTCTACAGTTAAGAGTCAGTTTCTTGCTTTGTCTCTCTCTCTTTCTGTCTCTCTGTTTCTTTCTCTCTCTTATTTTTTGCCCTTTGTTTTATTTCTTAAATTTCATGTATGAATGAAATCATATGGTATTTGTCTTTCTCTGACTGACTTATTTCGCTTAGAATCAAATAACACACTTTTAAATGAACTATGGGTCAAAGAAGAAACCAAAAATGAAATTAGAGAGCATTTTGAGTGGAATGACAATAAAAATACAACATATCAAAATTTGTGGGATGCCACTCAAGCAGTACTTATAGGAACATTTCTAACACTTAAATTAGAGAAGAAGAAAGGTCTTAAACAAATAACCCCTGCTTCTACCTTTAATACTCTAGAAAATAAAGAGCAAAATTAACCCAAAGCAAGTTAAAAGAAAAGAAAAGATTGGAATAAAAAAAATCAGTAAAATAAAAAACAGAAAACAATAGCCAATATTAGTGAAATAAAAATTTGATTCTTTAATAAGATCAATAAAATTGACAGAGATTCTACATACGGTAAATGGATGTTAGGAAATACTATTAATAGCTTTTTTCCCCAACAAATTTGACAATATAAATGAAACATACACTTGTTTGAAAGATACAAGCTTTCTAAGCTTACTTAAGAAGTAGATAATCTGAAATACCCTACGTCTAGTGGAGAAATTGAATTTGTAGATTCAAACATTCACACATGTAAATTTCTGGCCCTAAACATCTTTATTGGTGAATTCTACTAAACATTTAATGAAGAAGTAATACCAGTACCAAACAAATTCTTCCAGACAGTTGTGCCCAGAATCTCCAGTACAATGTTGAATAGAATGGTGAGAGTGGATATTCTAATCTTGTTCCTAAATTAGGGGAAAACATAGAACACCCTTTATCAGATGGAAAATGCCACCTTCCATTCCCAGTTTTCTGAAGTTATCTTTCAGGGATGGATGTTGTCTTTTGTGAAACGTTTTACTGTATCCATTAAGATTGAATTACATTGGTTGATTTTCAATTGTTAAACCAACCCTTCATTCTTGGGATAATCTCCTTTTGTTTATCTTTTTTATATATTGTTAGATTTGATTTGCCAAAAATTTGCTTAGAATTTTTGCATCTATATTCATGAGGAATATTGGCCTGCAGTTTGTTGTTGTTGTTGTTTTAACAATGTCTTTGTCTTGTTTTAATATCAGGGTGATGTGTTAGGACATATTCCCTTCCTTTCAACTGTCTGGAAGAATTTCAGGGAATAAAACTATTATATACACCCTGTAATTTATTATTTTAATCAGGTTATTTGTAAATGTTGATTTTATTTTTGCTTCTCAAATATTTTTGATACACTCACAATTCATTCCTGCATCCAGGTGCCAGGACACTATACTGATCAGGGGGAGTCAGTGGTGGGGCAGTTTTAAAGACAGGCAGACTGATACCCTTACTAGGCTTTGAGGTGTCAGGGGCATCCTCTGTGGTTCATACCCTCAATGAAATAAATCTGCCCAGAATGGTTGGGATGCTTATGGCATGTACTGATTACAGATGTCCCAGAGTTATGCTCTCATTCATTCAACCATTCATTCAACCATTCATTGATTCATTCATCACTTGCCTATTGTCTTCCAGGCAATGTGTTAGATCCTGAGGATATAAAGATGAATACTACATGATCCCTGCCTTAACAGAGCTTAGAAATTAATGGGTAAGGATGTGAGAAAAATGCTACATGAATTCAACTGTAATAGGGAGATTGCATAGAGGAGAATTTGGGGAAGAAGGTCATGTTGTCTTGGGAGGAACCAGTAGACACAGAGATGATACTTGGCAAGGTGATAAAAAGAGGAGCAGGTGATGACCTCTAGGAACATCAGTTAGGTCTTTTCTAACTCTCCTGTGAACTGGTTGCTACACATGTCTCTTCCCTAACCCCCATCCCCAACTTGTTCTATCCTTCTTTTGATATAATTCTGCCTTTCAGGTCTCAGCTCAATGGATCCTTTCTCTTCCATGTTCTCAGGACTCACCTTTTCTTTGTAGCACTTATTCCAACTGCAATTTCACACTTCTGCATACACTTATTTGGTTGCTTTCTCCCTACAGTGGAACATAATCTCCAGCAGAAGACTGCCTCTGCCTGACTTGCTAACTTTCTCCACCTCCAGCACCGAAATGACATCTGGCACATGGTAAGTGTTCAGCACCTTTGGGTGGGAATGAATGAGTGAATAGTTTGAAGAGAAGCTGGAAAAACAGCTCTGAATGATATAGGTTCATAGCATTTGAAGGCTGAAGGGGTTGGTTGTGCAAGCCTCCAGAGTGCTGGAAGGCTCAGGCTGAGATGTGCTGTGAGCATGTCCAGGAGAATTCCACTATCTCAAGGGACCTGAGAGATCTCAATCAAGAGGTGACTCACAGCACTACACTTTGTCTGAGGGCTGGGCTTTGCCAGCCAAAGTCACTCCAGAATTCCCAAGAGCTCTCAACCATATCCACAGTAGATGCTCTTCTTCCATGTCCTTCATATTTCTTTGTAGGAGCCAGGCTTGTTCAATTTTCAAATAATCTTGGGCATTCTGCACAGGGGACGTGTGCCACAAAACTCATTTCCTCAGGGAATTCATGAAGATCTGCTTGAGCAGTGTGGAAAGTAAAACATTCTAGAGAAGAGGAATATAGTTACGTATCTAAAAGATCTGTGTTTGAGTGTTGCCTCAACCACTTTCCAGCTGTGTGATATTTATTTGGAAAATGGGATAAAGTTGTCTTTGTTCAACCTTTTTATGAAGAGGTTTAGATTATATAAGGTCAAAAAATCAATAACTGATTTAGAATGAACACAGGCATATGTGAAGAACCCAGCAATTGGTAATGTTGTCAGAATTACCACTATAGATACTGTATTGGGAGGATTTGATTCCCCAGGTTTGGGAGAATCCAGAAAGGGTACTTGGAGCACAGCAGTAATCCAGATGAACAAGTAGGGGAAGAGTGTTTCAGGTTGAGGGAATGATGAAGCTCAGGCAAAGTCAAGGATGGAAGAGGCCAGTGTGTTCAGAGGTCTGTATGGACCAGAGTACATGGGTGTCATCGTGGGATTTTGAACACTGCAGGTCTGTGTTTGAAGGTATTTCCCTGAGAGCCTCCCTTTCCCAGGTTCTAGGGAGATCTTTACAACCCATACACAGAGTTAGGGAAAAACATCTAAATCTTGGAAATAAGGCAAAGAAAGAACAACATCTTCTCTCAAGGTCACACAGGGGCATTGTTGAGCAGGCCCCAAGGCATTATTTAATTATAGGGGAATGTACTTTTGTTTGACTCACTATTCGTCATTGATTAAAAGCCCAGACATTGTGGAGTTACATGTTAACTCGATGATTTTTTTTTCTGGTGGAGATGCAATTGATTTCTGTCTGGCAGAAAAGATAACTCCAAATGTTTTACTGCACTATCAGGACATAAACCAGTTTTGTATCTAACCTAACAACTTTATTCCAACATGCTTTTTTCAAAAACCTATAAATACCCAGTTCCTCAAATGCTTTTTGAATCAGCTTTACCCAACCCTCTGATTCTCTCATTAATAAGTTGAATAAATCTTTGACGTGTGTTCATTCTATATTTGCATGAAAACCATGTTATTAACATTTGACCCCAACGTTTCAGCCAAAAATCCCCATGAAGGAGTGAGTGATAAAACTGGAAAGCCTGGAATCATTTTTTCAGTTTTAGCCTTGGGATACTTGGCTAAAAGGGGACTAGGGAGTACCTTATATAGTGGGAAAAATTACTTTGAAGATTAGTAGGGACTATTGCAAGTCAGGTGGGCATCTTGGAAGCGTGGCAGCTTTGGTCAATGGGCAGGGGAACTGATTCAGCTAAGCAGGGGAGCATGAGTTTTCTTGGGGCCAGCATGGACCCTGGCCCAGCAGATGGGACAGACGGGAGGATTCCCTGCAGCAACTAAGATCAAAGTCAGACTAGAAGCAGTGTCTCTCCCCATATGTTGCCGTATGTAAATCTGTTGAAGGCAGGACTTGAGCCAACAGCTGACCAACATCCAGGATATAGGCAGCAGGTCCTGCCCCTTGTGGGAGGGTTAGCAAGGGTGTTCAGGCTGCAGGGGACTACATTCCAATGAAAAACTGGAAACAAGGCAAAAGGTCCATCTTTCAGATCTGGCCAATGGGTTGGGGGCAGGTAAGAGTAGGAAGACTGCAGTTCAGGAACATGTGGGATCCTGGGGCTTAACCCCAAATATTCCAGATATTGTGCCTGAGATGAATAAGATCTGCCTGCACTGTCTCATTTGTCCATTTATCCATTCAACCAGGATGTAATGCCTAGTAAATGCCAGGCTCAGGCGGCAGGTGGGAAGGTTTCTGTGACTATGGTTGATAGGGCTGGGGAAGGCAGCACTGTCATGCCATGTTTTGTCTTTCTATTGGCTCATTTCTCTTGCCTTCCCTGTGGTGGGATTGGAAGAATAATGGTATTCTGTTTACCAAGATTAAATGGGACCTAGTTATGACACCCCAAGTAGTAGACAACTGTCATTCTTGTTAACACTCAACTCTTTTGACCACCCCACCTGTGTTAGGAGAATTCCCCACATGATGTGTCAGTGCTTTCCCAACATAAAGCTTGGGAACAAGCTTCCCCAGACACCCTTGCCAGCTGGAGGCAGGCAGGTGACTGAGGCTTTGCCAGTCACATGCTCCCTGGACAAACTGTACTTTGGAAGCAAGTGACCCACAGAGGCAGGGGACCGTATGGGCTCCACTTTGGCAAAGGTGATGCAGAGCCACTCAGCCTTCAGGAAGAGTGCAGGCCCAGCCTATGCCCAGTGATGAGTTGGGCATCTTTCCTCGTGGAGGCTGGGGGATAAGCACCTGCTGATTGCTCGCAGCCCCTCTGCAGCACTTGGCTCAGGGCAGTCACCCTGCAGCCCTGAAGGTTTCCAAGCTCTTAATGGGCTCCCTCTCCAAAGGAGAATCCAATTAGACACATCTGTCTCCACTTAGGGATTTACCTGAACATCTAGAGATGTTTCACACAAAAGAAATTCTGGGGAGCAGTTAGAAAACCCTATAAGCTCTGTCTTGCTTATTTCTTTAATCAAAGTGTAGGATGCTTAATGATACTGGATCCCTTTCAACAGGGAGAGAACAGTGATTGGTTATCACTGAAATAGACCCTCATTCTGGATATGAATTCACTTTCCCTGCTCACTAAGTTTCTGGCAACATTATTTGTGGACTTACAGAAAGTTTACTCACTATTATGGTATCCCACATAACACTTTTTACAGATTAATTAATCAAGGAGCTCATTTACAGAAAACGAAGTAGGGATATATAAAAAACTAATGTCTCTTCTATGCCTGGCCTGACTTAGGGTGAGCCTGTGACTGATTAAAAGCAGTCAAGAAATCTATCCTCATTGCATGCTCTTCCAGAGTAGGTATATAAGATCAGATCTTGCAGCAGTCAGGATATGCCATGTTTCCATGGTCATTTCCCAATTACATGTTGTGCTATTTATTGAGCAGGATCTCTGGGCCAAATGCTTTATGTGCATTATGGCACATATGCAGTTCCCATAATAGCCTGTTTCCACCTGAGAAAACCAAGGGCCAGAGAGGATAAGTTACCCAGCACTATATAACTAATAACTTCAGAGTTGGGCTTGAAACCCACTCATGCCCATATTCTTTTCACTACATTATGTTCCTCCTTTTTATGAGGAACTATAGGGGGAGATTTTATTTGTCTATTTATTTATTGAACTATAGTTGACACACAATGTTACATTAATTTCAAGTGTGCAAGCAGTGATTTGACAAGTCTATACAATATGCTATGTTCACCACAAGTGTACCTACCATCTGTGACCATACAATGCCATTACAATATCATTGAGTATATTTTCTATGCTATACCTTCTATCCCTGTGATTTATTCATTCCATATCTGAAAGCCTGTATCTCCCACTCCCCTTCACCCATCTTGCCCATCCTCCCACTGAAGGGGAAAATTTTTACACTGTTTCTCATGACTCTCCCCCTTTCCTCTCTCTACTTTTACCCTGACTTCAGAATTAGACCCATACTCCACAGTTTCAAAGGACATTTGAGAACAAAGGGTTGCTTATGAGTTATCCAGTTAGGAAAAGGAATACTGACTCAGGTCACCTCTTCTTGACTGAGTTCAGACAAGATTAAGGAAAGAGATTTTATAGCTTATTATAAAGCGACAGTAACCAAAACAGTGTGGTATTGGCACAGGATAGATAGCTATATCGATGGAATAGAATTGAGGATCCAGAAATAAACACATGCATCTACGGCCAATGTATTTTGAAAAGGATGTCAAGATCATTCAATGGGAAAAGAATAGTCTTTTCCACAAATGGTGCTGGAACAACTGGAAATTTACTTGAAAAAGAATGAAGTTGGACCCCTACCTCACACCATACACAAAATTAACTCAAAATGGATCAAAGACTTAAGTGTAAGAACTAAAACCAGGGGCGCCTGGGTGGTGCAGTCAGTTAAGTGTCTGACTCTTGGTTTTGTCTCAGGTCATGATCTGAGGGTCGTGAGATCGAGCCCCATGTTGGGCTCCTCACTTAGTGTGGAGTCTGCCTAAGACTCCCTCTCCCTCTGCTCTTCCCCACTGTGTGTGTGCTCTCTCTCTCAAATAAATAGATAAATCCTAAAAAAAAAACAAAAAAACTAAAACTATAAGACTTAGAAGAAAACATAAGGGGCAAATATTCATGACCTCAGATTTGGCAATGAAGTTTTAGATATGACACAAAAAGTAGAAGCAACAAAAGAAAAACATAAATTGTACTTCAACAAAATTTTCATGATGAGCACTGGGTGATGTATAGAACTGTACCCCTGAAACTGGTATAATATTGTATGTTAACTATGCTGGAATAAAGATAAAAAACTTAATTAAAAAGTGTGCTCCAGATCTTAAAAAAAAAAAAAAAAAGAACATTATTAAGTAAATGAAAAGACAACCTACAGAATGGGAGAAAATATTTGCAAATCATATGTCTGATCAGGGTCTTGTATGTAGAGTATACAAAGAACTCTTACAACTCAACAACAAGTAGACAACTTAATTTAAAAATGGGCAAAATATCTGAATAGACATTTCTCCAAAGAAGAAATATAAATGGCCAACAAACACATGAAAAGATGCTCAACATCATTAGTCATTAAAGAAATGCAAGTCAAAAGCCTAATGAGATAGCACTTCACAGCCGCAAAAATGGCTATTAAGGAAAAAAAAGATGTTTTGGAGAGAATGTGCAGAAATTGGAACTCTACATATTGCTGGTAGGAATGTAAAATGGTTCAACCACTGTGAAAAACATAGCAAACATATATTTAAGTTAGGTTAAACATATAATTACCCATGACCCAGCAATTCCACTCTTAGATCTATATCCCAAAGAATTGAAAACAAGTACTCAAACAAATATTTACAGCAGCACTATTCACAAAAGCCAAAAGGTAGATACACCCCAAATGTCCATCAACAAAGGATAAACAAATTGTGGTATATATATACACAATGGAGTATTATTTGGTCACAAAAAGGAATGAAGTCCTAATACTTGCAACAGTGTGGATGAACCTAGAAAACATTATGGTAAGTGAAAGAAACCAGACACAAAATGTCACATATTGTATGATAACATTTAAATGAAATATCCAGAATAGACAAATCTATAGAGATAGAACACAAATTGTGTTTTTCAGGTGCTGGGGGTAGAGGGGAATGGAATGTAACTGTTGAATAGATATAGGGTTTCCTTTTGTGGTGATGAAAGTATTTCACAACCAGATAGAGGTGGTGATTGCACAACATTGTGGATGTGTTAAATGTCACTGAATTGTTCACTTTAAAATGATTAGTTTTATGCTGTGTGAATTTCACCTGAATAAAAATTATATTTTTAAAAAAGCCTAAAGCAAGATAACAGTCAGTTCCTTAGCGGAGGACTCTACCCAAGGTGTGTTGCTGGGTAGGGGTCCGGCTCGAATTTAAGCAGCAAGGTGAAGTTAAGTAGGGGCATGTCCAGAGGACTATAGTGAGGAACATGTACCCTCAGCAGCCTGGGTGGGGCTCTGCAGTGGACCTAGAGGTGGCGGTCAGCCCGCTGGTTTCACGGCTCCTTGGGAGTTAATTTGATCCTCCGGAGTTTTACACGGAGGAGCTCCTCCTCCACCTGCCTGCCTCGCCAGAGAGGCCTGGCTGGGCTCCAGGACGCTCACAGCACACTTCTCCCCCTTGCAGTCTGAGCAGGCAGCTCGCTTGTGCCTGGCACGACTTCAGTGGACTCCAAGGGGCCAGGCCGGGCCAGCTCTGCGGTGCGGCTCCCCGGCTGTGTGGACACTGCAAATCCGTCTTCTCATCCCGGCTAACAACATAGGGACCACTTTGACAGCTCCAGGGAAAGGATTTGGGACCACCTCCAGGAACATAGGTAAGAGAGAGGGTCTGTGAGCTGTGGGGACCCAGGAAGGGGAATAAACAGGCTCTGACACATCTGAGATGTGTGTCCACACTGGTCTCCTTATTTTAGACCCACAGGAAGGCTTGCAGCTGTTCTCCAAGTGTGGGGGTGGGGTAGGGTATTTTAGGGACATGTTTCTGGTTAACTTCTACTTGATCTTCAGAGCTCAACATAGATATCCCCTTCTCCAGAAAGCCTTCCTAAGCCCTAAGGTGCCCTTTCTCTGTGTCCTCAAAGCATCCTGGCACTTCCATGTAGCACTTTCTATCCTATATTGTAGATGCCTAATGACCTCTCAGTTACCCCGCACACTAGACTGTGCAGTCCCTTGGGGCTGGGTACCCTCCTGAGATGTCCCCTTACCTCCCTGTCAGTGACCCTACAGGTATGTTAGGTGCCAGCTATTGACCCGGGGAAGGAGGGCTAATCTTTTCTCTTCCTTTGCCAGGCAAGTGCCTGTTGACATGTGCACACACGTGTACAACACACACACAACCTCAAGGAAAGTTCAGTGTGTTCTTCAATCCAGGTCCTTGGTGATAGAATCTAAACTATACAGAACTGAAATGGTAATGGGTTGAGGGGTGGGCACTGTGGCTTCAAACTAATTAAAATCCTGCATCATACCAAGAGCAGGCCCTCCCTGTTCAGACTTTTAGGGTGTTGGCCCCCACACGGAGGTCCTCTTGGTTGACCAGATCTCTCATTTGGTCCTGTTTTCTATGTTCATTCTGCTTCGTTTGTTTTCTTCCTTTCCCAGGCTAGGACTATTCCCTTGGTTGGGGTGTCCCAGCTTCTCATTATATTAAAGTCTCCATTCATTTTACTGGTGCTCAGAATGAGGGGGAGACTTAGAGCCTAGAAGCCAGAGGAGAGAAGGGAGGGGACTCTTCTCTGGGTAGGAAGCTTGCTTTTTTTTTTTTTCTTTTCCTCTATGATCATCCCAAACTACTTTAAACAACAATTCACTTATACCGCAAGTGTTAATCTCTTGCCCACAGACTTCAATGATGTACATACAAGATTCATGTCTTACTGCTAGCATAATTTTTGGACTTTATTATGCTAGAAGAGTGTCTGTCTCTTTCCTGACCTTGACTGTGACATTACAAAACCCTCTTCTATTGGTTTGGCCTTGGAGAGATCTGTTTTCAATTCACACTTCTTCTTTCCCCTAGCTGCAGCAATTAGGGGTGAAGGTGAACGGAAATATGTTAATCTTGGTGTAAATAGGCACAAGCCAGGTCTTAAAACTCAAATTTGGGATTAGGGGTGTCCAAGCCACTAGCAAATGCAGGAGGTCACTGCTATAGCTCTCCAGAGGGACCGGTAAGACACAGCCCCTAGGCTCAAAAGCACAGTCTAGTGTGTTTTGGGGATCAGAGAGGTCTTTGGGAACTTACAGTATAGTGTAATAAGTCTAGGTGGGAAGTGCTTGATGCTTTGAGGGCACAGAGAATGGGAGCTTAACCTTGTGCATGACAGAAGACTTCCTGGATGAGGTGATGTCTGATTTCAGCCATAAAGAACAAATAAAAGTTACCCAAGAGCATGTCATCAGCACCCTGAATGTCTGAATTCTCTCCTCTTTCTCAAGCTCTAGGAAGACCAGAGAGAGGCATCTGAGATGTCCCTCTGGGCTTTGTCCAGGATATTTGGACTCTGAAGCATTAGCTGGACTGAGAGTATCTGTGGATATTCCCCTGAGTCCCTGGGCAGATGTGGAGACATCAAGAAGGACTGGGAGTTCTCAGAAAACCTTAGGGGCTGACATATGTAGTACCACCCCTGATTTCTGTCCGGGAGATTCTCAAGGATGGGCTCCAGTTTGGGATGTAGGACATTGGTGGTTTCTGTCTTTAGCCTTTGCTATGTGATGGCATCAATTTCAAGGACTAAAATTTAGGAATCCAAGGGGATTCAAAAGCCAACCTAGCAGTGCCTGTTCTTCCTGTGGCTGAAGAAGGGAGCTGGGGATATTGCTCTAAGTTTACTTGAGTGGTATACTTCCCAAAGCTGGAGTTGTTCAGGCTACACTATTACCTGGGGCAGCTTTAATCAGAGTCTTGAGTGGGCTTGTTCAATGAACAATCTCAGATGGGCTTAGAAATGCTAAGAAAGGGGGCGCCTGGGTGGTTCAGTCGGTTAAGCGTCCACCTTAGGCTCAGGTCATGATCCCGGGGTTCTGGGATCTAGCCCCATGCTGGGCTTCCTGCTCAGCGGGGAGTCTGCTTCTCCCTCTGCCCCTCCCCTGCTTGTTCTATCTCTCAAATAAGTAAATAGAATTAAAAAAAAAAGAAAGAAAGAAATGCTAAGAAAGGTTTAGCTGCGGAGGTTGGCCACATGGAACAGAGGGCAAGAGGAAAAAGCCAGGAATATGCAGGATTAGCATGAATGAGTGGGCTAGCAATGGGATGCCCTTGGGGTGGATATGCCTACTGTTGTTGCTTGGCCACCACTGCAATATGAATTCAAGGAAGGAATTCTACCCACCTCCTTCTCCTCTCCCTCTTCATTCTTTCCCTTTGCCCCCTCCTCCTTTTCATATTATTATTACTGTTGAGGGGGCTGTGGTCCAGGTGGGCAGGGGGATGATATTATACAAAGAGGAAAAGGTTTTCTTTTTTTTCTGCAAAGTAATATCAGTCCTACTTTGCCCTGGCTTTTAGCTGTGTCCCTGAGTCCAACTGCATACAGGACCCAATAAAGAGATACCTATCTATTTATGGGCTATACAAAAACCCAACAGAACTTCACATCACTGGTTTTCTGTACTTTGGGTTGTTCACACTTACAGTGTCCCACCTCTCTGCCCTTCAGGGTGGAAGGGAGACCATATGAACATTTACCCCTTCTGCAGAAGCTACACAGGGGTGGTGGGAGCTGGGGGACAGTTTGCTGTAACCAACAGCTAGGTAGGGACTCAGTAAGAAACGAGATCTCTCTCACTCCCAACCAATACCGATTCTGCCATCACAGATTCCTCCATGTTTTTCTTTTAGGCTTGTGGTGATCTTCCTCCTTCCCCCTCTGAGCTGTCCTTGGATTCTTGGAGTTTTCCGAGTCCCTGGAAGAGATGGTGGTTAGCTCCATGATGGTCTTTACCTTTTAAAAATGTGCAAGTTCTCTAACCTGGGAGGGAAATGAGGGGGTCTGGTGTCAGCCTCCAAGGACAGCCTGTCCAAGTTGAGCCCCTGTGGCCCAGCCTCTGCCCCAGCTGGGTCCTCCAGGAGAGGCTCAGAGCCCAGTGACCTTCGTGTATTAAGAAGCAGGTGGTGGTGGGGCGCCTGGGTGGCTCAGTCGTTAAGCGTCTGCCTTTCGGCTCAGGTCACGATCCCAGGGTCCTGGGATTGAGCTCCACATCGGGCTCCCTGCTCGACGGGAAGCCTGCTTCTCCCTCGCCCACTCCCCCTGCTTGTGTTTCCCTCTCTTGCTGTGTCTCTCTCTGTCAAATAAATAAATAAAATTTAAAAAAAAAAAAGAAGAAGAAGAAGAAGCAGGTAGTGGGGAGGGAAGCTTTTGCCAGGCTCTTGTTGGCAATGAATGGAAATAAAATGGCAGTGACCCCTGGATGACGCCATTTGGGGAAACTACGTCTCTGTGCTTTTCTTTCAATGATGAGTATGTATTAATTGTGTAGAAGTTGCATGGAAATTAACAAGGACTCTAGCCAGGAAAACATAAATCCAGTCCAACGTCATTGTGGACTATAATTGGCCTGGATGGAGTGAACCACGTGGGGGTCTTTTGGTTGGGGGAAGGGAGTGGATGCTTTGGGCATCCTGGCAGCTCCCATTTCATTTCCCACTCAAGCGTCCTTGCAAGACTCTCATCTCTTGGCCAAAAAGGACCCCGGCTGCAGGGCCGGCTGGTGGCCATTCGCACACCCCTGACAGGGCTGCCCTTTGCCCAAACCCCACTGTTTGACTGTAGCCCTCTCTCCACAGTAGGTTTTCTGTGTTTGGGACTGTGGACATCACTCTGCTTTGCTCCTTCTGGCCTCAGCTTATGTCTGTATATACAGGCTTGTCTGACTGATTCGTTTTCTTAGAAGCCAATGGTTTTATTGTTGAGTTTGGCATCTCCCCCAGCTATGAGATAAGGAGAGGAAGTTGGGCCTTTGAGCGGCGGTAGATGGCCTTGCCAAGTGACAGCAGTGTGATTTAAGGAAATGACACTGCCGCTCACAAGATGCATTATCCAGAGCACCCTGCTGGGACTGATGTACTCCGAGAGGCTCAGATGGCACGGCCAGCTGTACTCGTACCCAAGGTCAGGTGGACGGAGCAAGGCTATCCATCAAGCTGCTTGTGAGCCACTCATTACCTCCAGGAAATTCACCCAGGGTTGCCCCCTCCTCCCCCCGCTTCCCCAGGCTGCTGCATTAGCCAGTGAGCAGCTTGGGGACCCAATGTCTGCCGAAGCTGCACCTCTGGGTCAGAACTTAGAGGGGGGCTCCTATGACCCAGAGTTCCCCAGGCCCTGGGAACAGATTTCAGTAATGACTCTTTTATCTTTCAGTCCAGTTCTTGCTTTGAATCTGTCATGCTCTCTCATAAGGCATTCTGTGGCACAAGAGTGCTGGGCTCTCAGCTTAGGAAGTGGGATAGAGAGAAGGAAGGAGGAAGGCAAGAAAACTGGGGAAAGAGGAATCTGGGATGGCTGGAGAGAATGAATCGGGGGCACCTGTTTGTTCTAGCTATTTCTGCTATTTGCAAATCCTGTGAACCCTTGAACTTCAGGGCCATGGAGCAAAACCAAGATTCACGGGGGATTCAGGAAGGCAAAGCTCTGTGCCCAGACATCAGGGAGGAGAGGGGCGTGGAGTAACACCTGTACCAAATCCACGTCTGACAGGTAAATGTGACTGTGGAAGCTGACAGAGGACAGGGCATAAAAGCTGATCACGAAGTTTCATCTGGCACCCAGGGGAGACCTCGACCAACACCTTACATTTGTGCAGTTGATCCCATGTGTTCACAAAAATCTCATGGGGCAGGAGGTGTGGGGATTTTCATCTCTACCTTACCACAATCAGAATGGAGTGGACATCTTTTTACCTGTAAGTCTGCGCTGAGCCTTTGGTGCTTTTGTAAGCTGGTGGCTCCGAATCTCGTGCACCCATATTCCATATTCATGGAAACAAATACCTTTTCTTCAAACTGGGACCCTTTGCCTTTCCTATGATTTAGCAAATCATGGGCAAGACTAGGGAAGCAGTTGCCTCAGGGAGGCCTCTTGTTCCTGCATTTGGGTTGTGTAGTCTGATTCTGTGGGCGGGGTCACAGTGAGACAACTCTAGACAATTTGACTAATGTGAGAAAAATAAGAAAATTAAGAAATCATTACTTGTGTATTATTCTAATGAATAAGACCACTATTTACTTACTGAACAGACTTCCCCTTGATCATAGGCCATGAGCGGCTACAGACTGTTGACATTTTATTAGAACTTCGCAGTTGTGAGTTCTACAAATTCTGCATTTTCCGCCAAGGAGTTAAGGAAGCTTGTTAATGTGGAAGTATATGCTCCCATTCATTGGAATCAGGATTTGTTGTGGGATCACCCTGTACCAAGCACTAAGGGTAGGATGGCAAAGAACACCTGTTGCTACCCTTATAGAGTGGGAGACAATCATGTAGGAGGAAAATGGCTGTACAGTATGGTGATTGCTACAGGGGAAGCAGGTACCTTTGCTGCCTGGGGGAAGGTAGGTACAGGGGGAGGAAGTGGTTCTTGTAGAAGGTTTCCCAGAAAATGTGACATCGGAGTAGGGCCTTGACAGATACATAGGAGTTCACTAAGGCAGCAAGGAAGGACAATCAAGGCTAGAGGAACAGCATGTGCTAAAGCCCAGAGATGTGTAAGGATGGCCTCTTATGGGAGTTGCGAGTGCTTTCATGTGCCTGTAGCTCACAGGAATTAGGAGGAGACCTGGAAAGAGATGAGAGGTTACAAAAGGAACATTGATGCCAGCAGCTTACAAAGGACCTTTTATTTTATTTTATTTTTTTTAAAAGATTTTATTTATTTGTTTAGAGAGAGAGAGCAGGTGGAGGGACAGAGGGAGGGGGAGAGAGAATCTCAAGCAGACTCCCTGTTGAGCATGAAGCCCGACATGGGGCTTGATCTCATGACCCTGAGATCATGACCGGAGCCAAAAACAAGAGTCAGATGCTCACTCAACTGAACCACCCAGGCTCCCCTACAAAGCACCTTTTAGGTAGATTAAGGAGTTTGATTTTATCCCAAGCACCAGGGGGAAACAGATGTTTCCTAGAAAGCTTGATTCCATTGTGCTCCCATTGTAAACCCTTGTTCAATCTTCCTTCATTGCTTACTTGGATTATACAACAGATTCCTTAGATATTCCATATTGACGAAGGATCTTTCATAAAGGTGCCTCCCTCACTATGTCACAATCCAGCCTAGCCCTGTAGGAGCTTCCTTTCTCCCCGGCCATGAAGTCCCAGGCCTCTTGAGTGCCCCCTGCTTACCTCTCCATCTGACCATGAACCAGTCTCTCCTCGTGAGCAATGTTGAGCTGGATTTCTTCCATTCCCTGGCCTTGCCTGGTGCCTAGAGCCTGTTCTGTTGGGAACAATCTCTCCCCCATCACATCATCACCTACTTAGTTTCCAGGTCCTAGCTTCACCACCAACCTCAGGAGCCTTCTCCAATTCCCCAGAGTAAGTTAGTCCTATGATGAGAACTGGTGTAGCACTGTGCATTTCTTCTCGTTTGCCCTCATTCTCCTTTGCAATTGTTTGATACTGGTCTTTAGGCAACCTCCTGAGCTCCCCTAGGGCTGGGCTTTATATCTGATGCCTAGCAGGACACTGGACACTATTTATGGATAGATGGAGGTGGGGGGTTTCACTTCAAAATTTCTTTTAAGAGACCAGAGGAGATTGCAAATGGCTTCCGTGAAGCCAGTGACAGTGGGACTGGAGGTGGGGGAGGGTGTCTGTGAAGGGCCAGATCTCTAGGGTAGCACATACTGGATTGGACTTGATGTGGGTCCTGGAAGAGTGGAAAGAGGTAAAGATGATGTGAGGGAATGCAAAAGGCATTTGCTCCCTCATCTCACATTCTTACCCCTGTCCCCTGTAGAAGAGAGGCTCATTTTGCTCTCTGTGATTTTGCCTTTTTGTCTTTCCCTCTCTACCACAGACTTCCCAAAGGAGGAAGACTTCATAATCACCGGTCTGAGCCTGGGAACTGCATTAGTGAGCAGTTCTGTGCTCAAAAAGTTCATGCCACACATTGTCACTCTGTTGCTCTTCTCGTCTTTCTGCAGACAGCCCACCTGGATAGGGTCGTTGCTTAGAGCAGGCCTTGCCAGCCCCTTGGGGACTACTTCTTTCTGCCACCCCTCTCTATCTGAGTCTGGGTGGATGTCGGGCCAAGATTTGCTCTCAGTCCTCATCATCATGTGTTCAGTGTGGAGGACAAGACACCAGATCCTCCCTTGGAACTCCTAAACTAGGGGCACTTGTCCAAGCTCTGCCCAGGGGTCTTTTGTTCTCAGTGGGCTGTTCTCAGACCACAGACCCTCCATTGGATGAAATGAGAGATGAATTAAGATCCTCCAGTTCCCTAATAGCCTACACTGTCCAAGTTCCAAAATATTAGGGAAACATACTACTATTTACCCATCACACCTAATACAGCTAAATAATAAGCAGAATAGAATATGTAAGTTACCCAGAGTCCTTCCCTGCTGGGCTGGTGTTCAATTCCATTTTCTCGCTGTTGACTTCCTAAGTTGGCCTTAAGATTCTTTTGTTTTGAATTCAGTAGATCTAAAATTAGACCAGGAATTTTTTTTCTTTCTGATATGTAAAAATTTGGTGTAATAAATGACAAATATGTAATGTAAGGATGTGCCAATGGGCTCCGACCTACAGAGTGATCTTCATACTTTACTCTTTCTTGTAATTTCTTTCAGTCTGTAATTGTTAACATTTATATTCTCAAATGCGTAATAAGTGCTAGGTTGTTCAGATTATGACTTGATCATGACTATCAGAACACTCAAATTTGGGATCTCCAAGGAAAATTCTTGTCCAGCGAGGAAAACAAAACCACACTAGATGTTTCAAACAGATGGCACTCAATACACAGGACCAGTTACACAGGAACTGGAAAGTTGAAATAACCCCAAGAATTAGTAATTGCAAGAGCAGCTACCATCCCTGGGGCTGGGGGAATGAGAGAGAAGAGGTGAGTTCACCTGGGCGAGGAGGGGCCCGAGGGAGCTGGTGCTCACACCCCTGAGGGAGGCGTCAACCCGGCAGGACTGCCATGGTTGAGGGGACCTAGGGTGGGGGTGGAGTGTGGTACAGCTTGTGTTCTGACCACTGAAGGTCATGGTCTAGCTGCTAGTGGCACCTCTATGAGGTGGTACTGTAAAGCAAAGCTGGTATTATACCTTGAAGTACCAGTAGAAGGTCCTTGAAGAACCAGTGAGGCTGGTTCTAGCCATACCAGAGGGACGTGGGGATAGGAATCATCCCTCTGTGGTTTGCTCCTTCCTGGCCTCCCCATCTCCCTGGAGTCCTTCTTTGGCTGAACCAACAAGAAAGCTAGTGGGCAGGGGTGCCTGGGAAGAGTGGTCTGGAACTCAGCCCCAGGATCATAGGGTGTCCGTGGGTGGCCAAAGCTGAGTGGCTGCAGGGACTAGCCAGATTCACAAAGGCAGATTTGTTGACAGGCCAATTTCAAGGCTCCACAAAATCTCTCCTACCTTATACAGAGATTGGGCCTCCTGGGTTGTATTCTGATAAGCTTATCTTGCAGAAGTCTGATAAAGTTAAGCTCCCGCCGATAGGCATGAAGAGTGTGGACATTCCCATCTGTCAATCACTGGGCCAATCATTTGGGCCAAAGGGGTGCTAATGGCAGAGCTTAGATAGGAGGGGAGGGAGACCCCGCTTCTCTCTGGGTCGTAGTCTCTTCAGTTTGGACTTAGAGGTCAGGGTCATCTTGAGGGCACTTTCTGGGGGTGGATGCTGCAGGTGACCTGCCCTCTTCTCCTCAGCCGGGGGCCTCCCCACAGAGCTGAGTAAGCCATCGCTTCTGCCAGGGGACCTAGCTTCCTGTTAAATCTCCAGGTTTATAGCTCTTTGTTTTCTGAGGAGCCATGGAGAAAGTTGAGGTGAGTTTTGAACTGTGGCATTCGGGGCATGGAGTCCCGTGAGGCCATCATGGTAGTAACGTGGGGGGAGTACTCCAGGCCAGCTCCAAGAAAAGGGGTGTCGAGGCCACTATCCCTCCCCCACGTGAGCATTCTCTTTGTTGTCAGCCTAAAAACTGGGGGCTTGATTTTGTTACTGAAAACCAGGAAAGAGATCCCAAGGATCTGAGGGGCTGGTTGGAAGGAATAGAACTTGGAATTCCCCATTCCCCTTCAGACATTTCCTTGCCAAGGGGTTCTTCTTCGGCATCTGTCTGCTGTGCCAGCCTCTTTTGGCCCCAGAGACCACCTCCGTGGAGATGCCCATGAGGTGCCAGGGGACAGTGGGAACACTCTTGGTGCCAGGCCCACATCTCCCAGCCCCACCCCCAGCCCTGATCTGACCGGTTCCCCTTGCCTGCTGTCTTTAAAAGGCGAGAAAAGATGCCATCTGCAAGGCTCCCAGGAAGACGGAGGACAAGAAATCACATTGAACTGATGTCTAAATGGGTGATGGTGGACTCTCTGCTGACAGTTTTTATTGCCAGTGGGCATGAGGACTCTGGGCACCTTGGCATGGAAGGAGCATGCAGGGCAGGGGTAAAGTGGGCACAGAGAGAGATTTTTGTGGAGAGAGACTGTACTATTCAGTGATTTTGCCTACGGCTCAGCTGGAATAGAAAGTGGCACCTCTCTCTGACCTTTGCCAGTCTGAGCTGGCTGCGTGCAGCCTCTGTCTCTCAGAGCAGAGTCTGTGATCAGGGAGACTGTGTCCAACCCACTCCATCCCTCATTGACGCGAGGCCCTTGGAGATGATTCTGCACAGTGTTTCTCAAGATTTTTCAGCGCACGCCCTCTGCAGTGTGCTGTCCCCATCAGCCAAGATTTGGTCAAGCTTGGGGTTTGGATAATGGAACATGTTTTCTAAAAGGGCCTGTGTCCCCCTCCTTGCTTCCCCTCTCTGTGAAGAGCATTCCTGGCTTTGTTTGATGCTGACATTTTACAAACGAGAAAACACAGGCTCAGGAGGGGAGGGGGTCACACAGGTGCTCATAGCAGAGCCGGAAGGGATCTGAGGTTCACTCCCATCCCCAAGCCCCGTTCCCTCTGGGATGCCCCTTGGCACTCACTCCGAGGCAGAACACTGAGTCTGGTGAGCCCCAGATGGCTGGATGTACTTTGCATGCCTACTAGGAGAAAGTGGTATTAAATAGCACATAAAGAATTACTGTATTGGCTAAAGAAGCATCACAGGAGAGTCAGTCGTATGGATGCCAAACATCTGATAGACCAGTATGAGGATGAGACACTGAGGTCTCACCCAAGGCAAGTCTCCTCAAATAGACTGGCAGGAGCAAGGAGAAAGAGGTTGTGGGGACAGAGGCTCCCCAGGGGTGACGTCTTGAACTGAAACTATTCCTGACTCAAGCCCTGCTCTGGGAAAGGCAGCCAGAGAGGCAGGCAACTCTCCACACGGGTTTGCTTTTCCCCTCCTTCCTCCACCACCTTTCTCCAATCTCCCCTCCTAGATGCGTTCTGGAGAAGTAGTCACAACTATTTCTCTTGGTGATCTACCTGTAAAATGCAGGTGTATGGGTAAGACATCTGGCTGGCTGCAGGCCATTGCCTTTGCATCTGGATATCCGGAAAGGAGGCATGTGTGTGTGCATGGGCAGGTATGCACGTGCATGGGCAGGCATGTGTGTGTGTGGACATGTGTGTGCACGGGCAGGCATATGTGTGGGTGGACATGTGTATGCATGGGCAGGCATGTGTGTGGGCAGACATGTGTGTGCATGGGTGGACATGTGTGTGTATGGGCAGGCACGTGTGTGCATGGGCAAGCATGTGTGTGGGCGGACATGTGTGTGCGTGGGCAGACATGTGTGTGCATGGGCAGGTGTGTGTGTGAATAGTGGCAGACATGTGTGCATGGGTGGACATGTGTGTGCACGGGCAGGCATGTGTGTGCACAGGTGGGCATGTGTGTGCATGGGCAAACGTGTGTGTGCATGGGCGGGCATGTGTGTGCATGGGTGGGCATGTGTGTGGGGACATGTGTGTGCATGGGTGGACATGTGTGTGGGGGACATGTGTGTGCATGGGCGGGCATGTGTGTGGGCAGACATGTGTGTGCATGGGCAGGCATGTGTGTGCATGGGCAGGCGTGTGTGAATAGTGGCATGGTACATGTGTGCATGGGTGGACATGTGTGTGCATGGGTGGACATGTGTGTGCATGGGCAGGCGTGTGTGTGCATGGACAGGCATACGTGTGGGGACATATGTGTGCATGGGTGGACATGTGTGTGCATGGGCGGACATGTGTTGCATGGGCAGGCATGTGTGTGGGGACATGTGTGTGCATGGGAAGATGTGTGTGTGCATGGGCAAGCGTGTGTGTGCATGGGCAGGCGTGTGTGTGCATGGGCAGACGTGTGTATGGGCAGGCATGTGTGTGTGGGGACATGTGTGTGCATGGGAAGACGTGTGTGTGCATGGGCAGGCGTGTGTGCATGGGCTGGCATGTGTGTGGGGGGACATGTGTGTGCATGGGCTGGCGTGTGTGTGCATGGGCAGGCGTGTGTGTGCATGGGCAGACGTGTGTATATGGGCAGGCGTGTGTGTGTGGGGACATGTGTGTGCATGGGCTGGCGTGTGTGTGCATGGGCTGGCGTGTGTGTGCAGTTTACAGGATGGCTCTCAGGAGACAGCACAAAGCAGAGACCACACTTCCCACTTTCCCCAGGCACTGTCCATCCAGCTCCACGTCTGGAGAGGGTGCCCCTGATGCCACCCGCACCCCGGGAATCCAGCCTCCCTCCCTGGTCTGGGAGACAGCCTGTGAAGACATTGGCACTGCATCGGGTGGGCAGGGCCGAGGTCCACAGCCCTGCACCTTCGAGTTCAACCGGCACAGCCCGAGCCCCCCACATCGCCGGCTGCCGTTTCGCACCTTCATCGCGGCGGTTGCTCGCCGGAGTGAGAGGTCTGCAGGAAACTGTTCCGGCAGCCCGAGCAGTGGCTGGAGCGGCAGCAACGGCAGCAGGAAGAACAGCACCGGCACCCTCCAAATTGGGACTCTAGCCCTTTAAATCTGCTCAGTTACCAAAAAAGAAGAGGCATCAGACCCTGTTAATTAAAGCTCGCCCTGGTCCATCATTCTGAGGAGCTGCAGGGCTCTGCTCCTTCCTGATGGCTTAGAGATTCTCCTAAACTCCCAGCCATGGATCTTGGAGCATTTCCCCCGAGATCAGCAGGAGGTATGATCCTTGTCGATGGCACTCTGGGGCTTGTGTGGCTCTACATCAATAATACCACCGGCTGCATGGAAACTGCCTGGCCCCCTGTCTTTCCCTCTTTCCCTCTGCCTCCTCTCCAGTTTCCCAGCTTGTGTTTAGTGGAGACATATCAAGTTTTCCTGGGGGTTCGGAAGAAGGGGTGGGGAGGGGGGCTCTGGAGGTAGCTCCCAGGGTGTGTGTCTTAGTCCTGGCTTCACCTAGCTGCCAAAGTGATTCGGAGGAGCCAGGGAACATGTTTCTTCAAGCCCCGGGGGCTCATGCAGAACCCTCTCCTCCTTGCTGGGTCCCTTCCCTTGGGGAATCATGAAAAGGGCATAACCCTGAGTTGACTCGTTCCTTAAATCAATGACCTGCCACTCGGTTGGCCTGAAGATGGATGTGTGGCTGCTCCCCTGTGTTATTGGAAAACTCATTCCATCCAACTTTCTTTTCCATAAATTGTCCCGGCAGGAACCCCGCACTGGTACCTATCCTCCAGCCTCCTCTTCCCTACCTTAATGCTGCTAGGCGAAAAATGCTTGTTGTAGGATATCAGGACTTTGTAACCCCGTCCCTGTGCCTTTTGAGGAAACTCACTTCTAGCTGAGCCTCAGGTTCTGTTGCAAAGAGTTGTTTTTATTCCGGAATCTGCTCTAGTCTGGCAGAGAGGGGGAGGAGATTTATCTTCTTTTACATTGCATTTTGTAAATTGTACTCGGGCCCAAAGAACATCTATCTGCAAATCCTCCATTGATTTGTTTTCGCCCCCACATCTTCCTTCTGGGTGAAATGCTCTTCTTGAGTCATACCCGAAGGAGAGGTTTCCTTTCAGTCAGCTTGACACGACTCTACAGCCGTCCCTGAAAGCCAGGCCATAGCAGAGGGGGCCATTTTCACTGTCCTGAGTTAGAGTCCCTAGGAGCCCAGAGCCCGGGTCCATGTGTGCTGACAGAGTGGGGGGCTTCCAGGGGCGGACACCCACCCCCACCTGGGAAAGTAGCTTAGGAGGGAAAAAGGACTTTTATTGATTTTTTCCCAGGGGCTTTAAAACACACCAGATGATTAACATCACTTCTCAAGTCTTGAGAGGGATCTGAGCCAAAGCACAGTTCATGGGACTGGGGATTTTCCCCCAAAGTTCTTGCCTGCAGAGTCCTAAACCGTTCACGTGAACAGTAGTTCTGGTGGGTGTAGCTAAACCCTCTCCAACCCTCCAGCAAAGGATGGGAACTTTCTCTGAGTGAATGTCGGGGAAGTCAGGATGTCTGCCTCCCAGACACTGGGTGCAAAGTGATTCCTATTCTCAGAATAATAAAACTCTCAGCTGTGGCAGAAACGTTCTGGTTTGGAGAGACTATTCAAAGCCTACAAATGAAGCCCTTGATGGAATTCCTAATCACTGTGCCTGGCAGTGGATCTGTGTAATAATTTGAGGATTCTGAGGGAGGCGCCCAGGGAGAGATGTTTCCTGCAAACAGAAACCCACCACGGAGGCAGGATGTTGGGAGCACCATGCAGGTGAAGAAAGGGGGCCCATGGGAGGTGGCGTCGCAGGTGTGGTGCCCACTTCAGGCTTTGCTTTCAGCTGGGGTGTGGATGGCTTTGCTGAGGCTTGGGCTGTCACCTGGAGCTGGGATGTAAGTAGGACCATGGCCACTTCCCTGAGCTCGCAGAGTGTCCAACCTGGGAGTTCCTCCCACGGCGATGGGTACCTCTTCTTGCTCTCCTCCTTCTGCCCCCTTGGGGCCTGAACACCCTCTGCCTCTGGGCACTCTTGCTTGAGTCAACACTCTTCCTCGGCCACTTTCTAGAGGAAGCCAAAGGAACCTGGGCTTCACAAAATGCCCCCTTCAGGGTAGGGAGAGGCTTGGGATAGACGTCACCAACCATGTCCTTGGACGGGCTGGGGCCTATTAACAATAAGTAAATAAGTAGACTGTTCCTTTGTGTCAATTTTTCTTTTCAACTTAATGATGTGTGTGTGTGTGTGTGTGTGTGTGTGTGTAGTGTTTTAATTTACTGGTTGGCTGCTGGCTTTCAAAAAGCTGTAAATGGGTCCCCATGGAGTTTGTGTAGACATGGCAACTTTGTACAGTTTTGTGGTCCATGGATATTCTTGGAATGGCCTTAGAGGGTATTCCCATTACCAGGGAGGTGGAGTGGAGAGGTCATGGCCTTGGAGGAATGGCAGACCTTCGCTGGTGTCCTAGCACCACGACGTACTGACATGAGGTCTTGGCCAGCTATTTAATTTCAGTGGGTCTCAGTTTCTTCAGTCTGTGATACCGTAGAGTTGTCAGGATTAAATGGAATAACTTAACCAAAGTCTGTGCACAGCCGGTACAAAAGAAATCTTTCCTTTTGCCTTTTGATGAAGACATCTGCCTCTAATTAAGCAAAGCTTAACATGAAGGATAAAACCACTTAAATAACTCCAGTGGCACCTTCACTGACTGTGGGGCCGTGCCTCCTCCAAGGGCAGGGACCACCTCTTCCATGTCATTACCCTCCTCCCAGTGCCACTGAAACTGCATAAAGGTTCATTGAATGAATACATGATGGTGTGTGGACGCTTAACCTTCACCATAGCTGATTTTTAATGACTAAGCGAAATCACTTCTCGCTTAGTCTACTTAAGAAATGCAGCTAAGCCAGACAGATCAAGGAGCCGCATGACTGTTATAAATTTGGACTAAAATATATCCTTTTGTGGGGAAATTTGAGTTGTAATAAAAAATATCTCGTGCACTAGGACCTGCGTCAGGTGCCTGTGGACTCCTAATTGTCCTTGAAGCCATTCTGATTGCTAAGGAGAAGTCAAGGTGACTTCTGCCCTCCCTCATGATGTGCTAGACTCCCTCTTCTTCAGGCTTTGAAGAAGAGGGTCTGAAGAGGGAAAAGAGCTCTAGGTGGGAAGAGGCACTCACCCTGTCACTCCGGTGTGTGGAGCCAGTCAGTCACTGTATCAGTCAATTAATTAGTAAGTTGAGCTGTGTATGGACACTTACTACATAACCGAGGAGAGTCACTGATTGAATAAATGTTTATCAAAGATAGCAGTAATAATAATAATTATCCCACCACCGCTACCGAACAGAAGGTCTCCTTGGCCAGGGGCTGGAGATACCCACCTGAGAGTGACATGCACCTCTGCTCTCAAGCACGAGGACAGACCAGTAGACAAAGTGTCAGGGAGACTGGTACAGGCTAGGAGAGGCAAGAGCCCGGTGCATTGTGGGGGCACAGGGGTGGGTCTACCCTAACTTGATTGACCCCCAAAATGAGTCCCCAAAGAGGTAGTTTTGGAAGAGTGTTCTTGGGAGAGGAGGCCAGTGGTGGACGAGCCACCAAATATGGTGGTGGGTAATTCCACTGGGCTGTGTTCTGGAGGGCCATGTGAGAAAGGAGGCTGGAGAGCTGGGCAGGGGGCCAGATCCCAAAGGGCCTCCGGTGCCCACAAAGAAGGGGACTTTATTCTGAGGGACATAAAGAGTCACCGAGGGGTTTTAAGCAAGAGAATCACTTGGGAAAATTAAATTCAACAAATGTTAATGGACAGCGGTCATATACCAAGCTGTATTCTAGGCTCTGAGGCTACAGCAGTGAACAAACCAGACAGAAACTTTGTCCTTGTAGAACTTTCATCCAGTGGAGAAGACAGAAAGTGAGGAAAGAAAGGTGAATTGTAAATTGTAAATAGCACGTTAGGGGGAGAGAGAAAGCAGAGAAGGAGGGTAGGGTGCAGGGACAGTGATGGGGCCTGGGTGTGTGCAGTCCTACAAGGAGGGAGGGAGAAGGTAACACTGGAATGTAGATGCTTGGAGGTGTCATAAGAACTTTGGCTTTTGATGAGATGGAAGTTAGCACCAGGCTCTGAGCAGAGGGGAGACCTCTAAAAATGCTCCTTCTAACTACCGTGCTGCGAAAAGGTTGTAGGTGGGCTTAGGTGGAAGCAGGAAGACTATCGAGGGGAACACAAAATCCCGGTGAGAGAGGATGGTGGCTGGACAAGTGGTCACAGTGGAGTGTGAAGAGTACTAGGGTTCTGGACTTTCTCTCTCTCTCTTTTTTAGGATGGAGGCAATGGGATTTGCGGATGGATTGGGTAGTTGTGTGAGAGAAAGATGAGTCAAGGATGACTCAAGCTTCGTTGGCCTCCCATAGGGATGACTGTGGGTGGAGGAGGTTTGGGAGAAGATCAGGGGTTCGGTGTTTCTCCTGTTAACTTCAAGGCGTCTGTTGAGCATCCCAGGAGAGATGTTGAGTGGGCAGTCCTGAGTTCACAGCAGAGATCCGGGCTGGATACAGCCTTGGGAGCCATCAAAGGACAGATGGTATTTAAAACTATCTCAGATGAAATCATCAGGAGACAGATTATGATGCAGAGGACTGAATTTTGAGGCATTACAACTATTTGCAGGTTTCAGAGAGGAGGAGAAACCAGTCAAGGATATTGAAGAAGAGGTTTCTCTTCTGTTCAAGACAATTCACCCCCTTCCTACATTCTTTCTCCTCTCCTCTCCTGGGAGCAAGATTCATAGATCACCCTCCTCATTGTCAACATATCCTTTTCTCCTGGTTTCTTCCCAACCCCCTGGAGATCTACTCAGATCTCTCTCCTTTTAAAAAGAACCCTTGACCCCTAAGTCCTCCACTCACTTTTACCTGATTTCTCTCTCTCTTTTCTTTCTCTCTTTCAACATTAATCAAACAACTACTATATGCTGGGCATGAAGGATGTAGAGACAAAAAATAGACTTTATCCTACCTGAAAGACTACTTCTACTTCACCTACATCCATAAAGCCTTGTGGATGTGTACATATAGTGAAATCTAAAGGATATAATCATAAAATACAGATACAATTTTTGTACCAAGGAAAATATAATTTAGAGTAGAAGAGCAAGATCGGAAAAAAAATAGAATGCACACATAAAGGTCAAAATGTTGTATAAGAATGTAATTGAGCCCAACCTGATCAAAGAACTTCCTGGTGAGGAAAGGGAAATTAGAATTCCTTAAAAAAAATTCACTGAAGTATAATATATATCCAAGAAGTTCTCATGTCATAATTATATGGCTCCATACATTTTTACACCCTGAATACCTTACCTAACCGACACCCAGATCAAGAAATAGGACATTATTCACACCCGAAACCCACCCCACTCATTGTCATCACGTCTAGCCAGTACTCTGTCAGGACTGACAACATTGATTTGCCTATTTCAAACATTTTGAGAATTGCTTTTTGAGTTTCATCATTTATGAGATCATATGCTAGTTCCTCAAGGAAAATGGAAGTTTTCTGGCCCTTAATTCTAAAAGACTATTTTCGTCTGGAGTTTCATTTAAGGCACACTGAAAAAATTAGCTAGACTACCCCTTGTCTATTTCCATAACCTATTTTGGATAGCATATACAAAACTGTGCATATTTAGGGTGCCTGGGTGGCTCAGTTGGTTAAGCGACTGCCTTCGGCTCAGGTCATGATCCTGGAGTCCCGGGATCGAGTCCCGCATCGGGCTCCCTGCTCAGCGGGGAGTCTGCTTCTCCCTCTGACCCTCCCCCTTCTCATGCTCTCTCTCTCTATCTCATTCTCTCTCTCAAATAAATAAATAAAATCTTTAAAAAAAACAAAACAAAAAAAACAAAACAAAACTGTGCATATTTAGTGAAATATCAAATTATAAGCTCAGGCTACAGAAGAGCAAAACTTGGCAGTTCTTTAGCATCATTTGAAGCCTGACAAGGGACAGTCAGAAGGTAAAACCTGGAGAGGGTGCGGTGTTAAATGCCAGAGAGATCAAGCAACATAGGGGCTGGGGAATGACCCTTGGATTTCAGAAGTAGGAGGCGGCTAGCAGAGTTTCCTGGAATGACGGAGGCAACAGACAGATGGACGGAGGTCAAGGATGGAATTGAACCTTCAAAGTGATGGTTTGAGCGGAGACAGCTATTCCAAGATTCATCCTCATGGCACGGAGAGAGATGGTGGCAGGCTTAGGAGACTGCAACTTCTAAGGAAGGGTTTTGTTTATTCCTCAGTAGAGCAGGAGAGACTTAATCATGTTCTTGGAGAAACAGGTAGTCAAAAGATAAAGGGGAGGGGCACCTGGGTGGCTCAGATGGTTGGGCATCTGCCTTCTGCTCAGGTCATGATCTCAGGGTCCTGGGATTGAGCCCCTCATCAGGCTCCCTGCTCAATGGGGAACCTGCTTCTCCCTCTGCCTGCCACTCCCCCTGCTTGTGCTCTCTCGCTCTCTCTCTCCCTGTCAAATAAATAAATTTTAAAAATTAAAAAAAAAAAAAAAAAGCCAGGACCTAGACAAATTCTCATACTGTGCATGTGCGCTCACACACACCCAACTTAGCTTGGTTTCTCCCTGTCTTTGACTTTTTCTGATCATGGACCCCTTTCCTCCTTGATGTTCTTCTTTGTGTTGAAGCTAAGATGGCCCTTAGCAACCACACCCCCCCCCCCACAGGGGAGTAGGGGGGTTCTAAGATGTGGTCCACTCGGTCTCTCCCTAAAGAGAAGGTCACTGTGGGATCTCCCCTGGACTTTATTTCAGCCATTTGTCAGGGCTGCAGGAGGCCTTAGTGAGTGTCCAACCTGTGTCCTTATTTCTCACATGGGGACACTGAGGCCTGAGTCTTCCTGGCAAGGTAGAGACAGGTGCCAGAGCTTAAGCCCAAATCTCGCTTGATCAGAGCATCAACAGATGCTCGCCCTCTCCATCTCTCAAACCTGACTGTTTCTCAAATTTCCGCACAAGTGTCAACATCACCTGGAGGGTTTGTCAGGACACAGATGCCCTGGGGCCCACCCAGAATTTCAGAGTCAGTAGGACTGAGGTGGGGCCAAGAATTTGCATCTCTAACAGCTTCCTGCATGCTGCAGAGGCTGCTGATCTGTGGGCCCTGCTTTGGGAATAATGCGGGGGTGGGGGGTGTACGGACAGAGGACTGAGGGCAGGGGAGGCTGGAGGGGCAGGGGGAAGAAGGAGAAGGCAAGGAGGAAGGGAGGAGAGCCTCGCTGGGCGTGATGACCCAAGGTTTTTCTTCAGCATATTCCATTATCTTGGCGCCCAGAACATATGTCAAGTGAATTCTGTGTTTCTGGCAGGTTATTACACACTGAATTAGTGTGGTGAAATAAAAACTATAATAAAGCTGTAGCAGACTCTTAAATTGTTAAAATTTATTATAAAATGTGCATAGTTATTAACTGATTTTCGCCTGTGTGCATTTGCCTGTGCCTGAAGCCAAAGAGATGAAAAGTAACTCTGTCAAAGGGAGGCCGAGAGTTGGCTCCTGGAATTCTCCAGAGAGTCCCAGTGGGGCAGCAAATTCACAGATTCACGGAGACCAGGGCTGGCCTCTCCCTGCGGTCTCTGCCTCTCTCGGCACTGCCCGAGTCTCCCCAGGCTGCAAGTCACGGTCCCCTGGGAGGGAAGGCTGTCTGTCCACTTGCAGGAGGCCCCGGGCAGGCCGAGGGAGGTGTGGATAAGTGGGCCTTGCGCTTCACCAGTGTTTGCACTCCGAATGCCCTGTTGCTCACCGTCCCTAATCCCGGGACCGAATGTTCTGGCGAGGAAAGCTGTTGCAGATGGGCTTCCACCACATTCTCTCCTGCCATCCCCGCAGGCGTGCTTCTTTCTCTGCCTTTTGAGAACCCAGTGCAGGTGCCAAATAGTCCTCAGCTCAGCTCAGCTCAGGCTGTTCCCTGCTTGGTCCAGCACCAGGGAGCCACCCACTGGGCTGTCGGAGTGTCCCAAGCATTCTCTAGATGAGGGCAGCGTGTTCCCTGTGCTCACCTCTGTGGGTTGGAGGATGAAGTTCCCTCTGTTGTGGAGAGATAGGCTCCCTGCACTCCTCAGGATGGAGGGGGCCCCTGACTCTCAGTGCGCATTTTGAGTCAGGTCGCAGGGTACTATCTAACCCCCTATGACCTGCCTTTGAGCTGACAGCTTTGTCCTCATTGGTTTCTAGCCTCGGGGCCCCTATTGCCACCACAAGACCAGCTAGACTGCAAATTCTGAAGCTGAAAACACCTCTGCCTGAGAGAAAGCGAGAATGAAAACCAAATGCCAAGGCTGAGAGGGTTTTCTTGCGTCTGTGCCACTGTACCCTGGTGTTGCCCTCTGGGGGCTCATCCATCTACCTGTGCGCCGTGGATTTCCCTCCAGAGCATGCAGGAACCGCAGGCACCATCCCGGGGTACTGGGGGGCTGGGCCCTGATCTTGGGTGCGGGGGGAGCTCCCAGACTTGCATCTGTGTGGTCCACGGTGAAGTAAGAAGCCTAGGGCCAGTGTGGGAGAGCTCTTGGGTTTTACTTCCCCCCGGGAGAGATTTTCCTCTGGATTGTCTCTATTTCTTCCCCGTGTATATAGCGTAGCTGCTCCCTAAGCCTCACGGTTCAGCATCACACTGGGAACTGTGGCGTTCGCTCAGTGGTTGAGCTCCTGCTTTCTCGTGGATGTACTGCTTTTGTCGAGACACCTGTTAACCCAATTCTCTGCCCCTGGGACACCGAGGCTGCCATCCAGGTGCGGAGTTGTGGGGAGGGTAATCTGTGTCTTAAAGACAATTCGATGGTTCAGATGGCTCTCTCCCTTCTAATCGCAGAGTTGGAGGAGAATGAAATGGTACCAGCAGAAACTGAAAACACTCACGCTCCAATGAGACTGTCCCGTACCCCGAGTCCCCCCTTTTCTTCCCTCTGCCCCATCAAAGCCTTAGGATGGTCCATGGGGGGGCATAGATAAGGAGAGTCATAAATGTTTGGGCTCAAATATTTGGGTTTGGGTGAGTGATGGGTTTACTCCTTTTCCACCCCCCCGCTTGGCACAATTGTGCCGCCGTGCCACCCAGAAGATAGCGAGATTACAAGAATCTGTAATAAAGTGAGATCTAGTTAGTTCATCAGCATCGTCTCTTTGGCCAGGCAGTGATTTCCTAGTTTTAAAAGACAGTGAAATTGCCGATATGAGAGCTGGTGCCTGCTAAAGTAGATCATAAAGTGGCCAATTTAAGAGAGCCATGGCGCACTGCAGAAATCCCACATTTAGGATCCATTTATATATTCTCCATCTCGTTCCAGAAACAATACAAGGCAGTTTGCAAAGATGCATATCCAATTGCAAAACATAATTAAATAACAAATAAGTGGACAAAGAAAATAAGACAAAGGAAAAACAAGACCGGGAAAGCAAGGATGGAGCCAGGAGTGAGGTTAGGACACAAAATTCATGACGTCAGACCCTGTGCATTTGCTGGAGGTGGTACTCTGGGGCAGCCCTGAGCTTTCCCTCAGCCAACACAGAGAGGGAAGCAGTCTCTTATTGCAGACCCAGCATCCGTGTGATAAAAGCAAACCCAGGCCATGGTGTAATGAAACGAGCAGTGTCCTAAACGGCATTACACTCCATATGGCAAGGAATTTAACAGGACTGCCCCCTGTAATATTCCTCTAGGAAGGGGGGATGGTTAGGGAGATAGAGCTGCCCCAAACACTCTCTGAAGGTCCGACTCAATCAGAGTTTCAATTATCTATGATAGGCTGCTTTTCCTTCAAGTCGTTCTCCATGATGAGTGATTCCATGGTGTAATGTCAGAGGCTGCTGCAGGGTTTAAGGGGTGTGTGTGTGTGTGTGTGTGTGTGTGTGTGAAGGAGATGGTAAAGGACAGGGGTGAACTGGGGTTTGTATACCCCAAACTATCAGCTTTGTTCTTTTCATTTTTCATATTGCAGTTACTCATAAGATTTACTTGAAGAAAGGGGTCCCCACTGCTAATACTAGCTCAAAAATTATAGTTTAGAAAAATAAGATGGACTTAAAGAGTGGTTGTTCTCCCAACAGTGTGAGCACTGAGCAGTGATTTTGAGGTAATTCTCCTTGACACGTACTTGGAGGGCAGCTGCCCTGGGATGCTGGTTGGGTACAACCCCATATGCTTTAACAGTTGGTAGAGCTGGAGGTGGCACTGAAATCCTCTTATGAAGACTGAGGAGGTGACCAGGGCACCTTCCTGAGCAGAACGCTATGTAGGTTGCAGCTCCTGCCAGACCAGGGCCTTAGAACTGGCATTTCTTCTGATTGGTTGGTGTTTGACTGGCATCCATTTTGATTGGTCAGTGTCTGCACCCTATGGGTTGTTACAAATTTTGAATATCACCCTGCCTGTGGGTAGGGCTGGGAAACTCAAGGAGAATTTGGGGTCCCATCCAGAGTCCAGACCAAGGGTCTAACTCTGAGTATGGCAGAAAAAAGTTTGATCCAGAAAAAAAAATTTAAACATCTACCTCAGTGATTAACCTCCCCAATAAACACCGATTATGTTTAACCTTGGACATCATAATTTCCTCTGATATAAACTAGCCACAAATTGAACACCCAGGTCCTAGAACAAGCTAATTTTGCACATATATTTTTTACTCTAAGGCAGTTAAGTGATGAAGAATGTTTTCTGAATAATGGTGACATTGGGTTTCAGAATAGCTGATCTACATGCTTTCTTTTTGGCAGTAATTAGAGATTAAAGCCACTTGCCCACAGAGATATTAGCCACTACTAATTCATGATCATACATCTGTGTTCTCTATTTGAAAGAGAATAATGATTGTTTTCCGTTGGTGTTCAGTTCATCTAGGAGGGGCCTCAAGTAATAAAAGTAGAAAATAAGGAGGAAAAATACAATTCTGCTTTATACCTATGTTCATAGTTTTGGGGTTTTTTTCTATATACCATTTGTTATTCTAAAAGCTGGGGACAGAGCAAGAAACAGAACTGATTAGGTTCCTGCTCTTATAGAGCTTACATTCTAGTGGTGACATACAGATAATACAAATCTAGCAAATACTTTCTATTATGACTTTGAGCTAATTGCAAAATCTGCATCCAGTTGGTGTCCATCAGTTGCCTTTTCTCTTGGGTACAGATCACATTTTCTTGTTTGTTTGTACATCTGGGAATTTTGAATTGTGCCCTGGACTTTGTAAATAGTATGTGGTAGAGACTCTGGGTTCTGTTATGTTCATCCGAAGAGTATTTATTTGTTTATCAGTGTGTTTGTTTTAACTGGACGGTAGCTGAAGTGTTCTTTCAATTCTCTGAGGCTTACCTGGGCTGCTTGAGTGTGCCCTGGCCGTGTAGAGTTTGGGGTTGACCAGAGGTTTGGCAGCATTACTCACGAGATTTGGGTCTCTCCCTCTGTGATTCTCTCCTTTCTGATGTGTCTCTCATCCTTTCTAGCTGCTGGTGATGTCCTGAACCCTGTCTTCTGATTCCTCAGCAGAAAGACTTCAGTGTCTAGCCTCACAGGGCACTGATGGGGGGCTGCCCTCGGGTGAAAGCCATACAAATGGGAAGTTGCTCAGTGCCTTTCAATCTTTCAAGCATCAACCCCCCTTCAGTTTCCTCCTGCTTTGAGTCACTCTCAGTGCCCTTGGAACATTGTCTTTTTTTTTTTTTTTTTAAAGATTTTATTTATTTATTTGAGAGAGAGAATGAGAGAGAGAGAGAGAGCATGAGAGGGGGAGGGTCAGAGGGAGAAGCAGACTCCCTGCCGAGCAGGGAGCCCGATGCGGGACTCGATCCTGGGACTCCAGGATCATGACCTGAGCCGAAGGCAGTCGCTTAACCAACTGAGCCACCCAGGCGCCCCAGGAACATTGTCTTTTATGTATTGCCCAGACTTTACGACTATTACTTGTTATGACTGTTATTTATGATGGAAAGTTGGTTTAATATGAGCTACTCTGTGATTATTAGGAGCAGAACTCCCAAACTTAGTAAATAAATAGATAGGTAGGGAGGTAGATAGATAGATAAGATCATGTCAGATGGTGATACATGCTATCTATGATGGCAAAAAATAGTGTCTGGAGTGTGTATGTGGAGGGGGTACTTCACCTGAGTGATTGGGGAGAGCCACTTAGGAGGTGACATTGAGCTGAGGCCTGAATGATAAGGGGAAGCCAGGCATTCATGGATCTTGGCGTGAGCCCTCCAGAGGGAGCATCAGGTATACAAATGCTGACATAAGAAGAGGCTTGGTGCGTTGCAGAGGCAGGGATTCGGCAGCAGGGACGAGTGGGCGGGCGGAGAGGTGAATCACACAGGGCCTCATGGACCACAGTAAGGCGATGGCATTTTATTTTATATCTGATGAGAAATCACTGAAGAATTTGAAGCAAGGCATGATGTGACCCAGTTTATGCTTTCTAAAGATCACCCTGGCTCTGCAGAGAACAGGCAGGAGTGGAAGCAGGCTGCTTGGGTCATCTAGGTAGGGGAGGGCAAAGGTTGGGGCAAGAGTGGCAGCCCCCAAAAGGCCCTGCCGTGGGTGATGAGCCCTAGCAGGCTGGAGGCAGATGAGTGCTTAACAGCGGGGGTCAGTGCTGGCCATAGCTGGTCACTGTCCCCAAAACAAAGACCTAGATGAGGTTGACAGAATGTCTCCTGAGACTATTGCTTCACCCAGTGGTCATAGCAGAACAGCCCCATCTAGCCCCACCTGTCTCTCTGTGGAGTCAGGCCTGGAGGACCTGCCCAACAGAAGTATCTTCTTAAAATCCCACAAAATAAGGTGTCTCGGTCTGAAATTGGACACATATGGCCGAGATCAGTGCTGGTCTCACTCTGCTGCGTTTCCTGGGAGTTGGCCCGTCCTGGGGGCTCCTGCTCAGGGGCAGGAAGCTGGGTCCCTCCTGCCAACTGGCAGGAGGGCACAAAATTAGACACATGTATTTCAGAGCACCTGGGTTGTAAAATGTGAGGCCTCCTTCTAGAACGCCGGGGTGGTGTGGGCCCTTTCCAGAGGGTGCGTGTGTGTCCCCTAGGGAGGTAATAATTGCCACCCTGTCCCAGGGACAAGGTCTCAGGGGTCTCCTGGGGCAACGTTATCTGGGGAGCCAGCCCTCCAAGGACAGAGAGAAGGAAGGCGTCTCCTCCCTTGACATGTGTGGGTGGCCTGGCACTTTCTGCCCTGGGGCTAGCTTTTCCCTGTGGCTCCTCAGAAAATTGAAGTTTGAGACTGAACGAGAACGAAGAGAGAATGAAGAGGAAAGGCAATAAAATATAGACACACAAATTCTGAATAAATACTTGGTAAAAATCAAGACAAGGCGATACAAATCAGATGAAATTGATGAGATGAGTGTCTAAGAGCCAAGCCAACAGAGCAAGAAGTGGAAAATAGAAAGGGGAAGAAAAGAGGAAGAAGATGGTAGAAATTTACATGAAGGATTAAGAACAAGCATTAAAAATGTAAATGACAAATGTGTATTGAAATGGAATCTCGCTGGAAAGGAATGTTTCAAGAAGTCAGAAGTCAGCGGAAAGCACAATACCAGGCGGTGCTTGGCACCAGAAGCGAGGGCTCCTTGGGGCTGATGGTGCCCTGAAGAGAGGGGACTTGTTAGGGGCAAAGGATGGGAGAAGAGGGTCTGTAACCAGCTAGGGTCCCTCTTGAAAGGGTGGAGTCCAAAGGTGGTCTGGGCTCCTTCCCTTCAGGCTCTTAGACAGCCGGGCGGTTGTGGTCTCTCCTGCTCACGAGTCTGGGTTCAGGACAGCTCCCAGAACTAGCACCTGCTCCCCCAAGGCCATGGGCAAGAAGGAAATGAGGCAGTGAGGACCCACCAGGGCTTCTGTGCCTGGCAGTCTGGGGAAATAGCTCAGCCTGTCTCCTTCGGAAGCACTATTGTCTCTGCCGGGTGTTGTTTAAGAGGTAAGTCCCTTATCCCAGGGACCAGGTGCTCAGGTGAGTGCCTGTTTCTCCCTGTCCCCCATGGCATCCAGGGGGGAAAGGAGCTCTGAAATTCAGGTGTCCGTAGGCAGTGAACGAAGCCTCTCAGGCAGCATCTACCAAGTAAAAAGCAGCACCTATCTGAGGTTGCAAGAGGCCATGCAGCATGTGGGGTGTAGGGTGAGATCAGGTAGTTATTTCATCCTGGGCTGGAGCAAAGCCCAAGTGGAGAGGTAAGTCACATCTGCAGCTTAGGTGTCTGGCTACATCTTACCTTATTTTCCCAAGCTTCTTTCTGGTTATGTCTTCATACAACGTTAGGCTTAGGCTTAGGCTTAGGTTTAGGCTCAGGGTTAGGGTTAGGTTTAGGGTTATGGTTAGGGTTAGGGTTATAGTGAGCACCTGATCTGCATACACACCCTGGGAATGCACAGAAGATGGGGCAGATCGCTGTGATGTCTCCAAGGCCAGCCAGGGAAAGAGATATCTGGGACACCAGTATTCCCGCAGTCAGGACTAAGAGCACCACCCAAACCCAGCATCTGAGGATTACCCAAGAAGACCCAGGCATGAGCCCTGAGTTAAAAATGGGCAGCAAATGCCCTCCCCACAGGTACCACTGGGCATCAGTGAGGGAAGACCAAGTGTTCCTAGGGCTCTTCTTTCTTCCACGCTTCTCAATGGACCAGAGTCTGCCCCACCAGGAAGCAAAATTACTATTTAGGATGTAAAGAGCTCGAACCACTGGAGGCCCATCAAGATTGGGTTGGCCAAAAGAGTGTCCCCTTGGAAAGCTCTCTCGAGCTCCAGGAGCCCTAGGTGAGCTGGGAGAGAGGCTGTGGAGGACCATTGCCCAGACGTGCCAGGAGTGCTGGATCTAGAGCCATGGGCAGGTCCTGTGCCAGGTGCTGGGGACACTCTGGTGAATGTGGGACTGCTGTCCTCCAGGGCCCTGGAGTGGGGGTGCAGAGCTCCTCCCAAAGACGAGGAATGGGGAAGAACAGGCAGGCAGCATGGGGAGCTCCAGGTGAATTGGAGACCCAGCAGTATCCCTGGGTGGGGCTCAGAGCCCAAGGTCACTGTGACGGAGTCCGAGGGCCCTGGGTCCCAGAGCAGCCAGGGTTACCCCAGACCTATTGATGAGTCCCCACAACCATGACTAATGAACATAAAGAGCTAATGGACTCCTCTCCATTCTCAAAGCCTCTGCCAACACTGCCACCAAGAATAATAAGCATTTAGAAACTAATTATACATCTGGACAAATCTGTTTCAGTCTACTGGATTGAACATAATCATATTAAAATATAATGAACACATTCGAATACACAACGCCTGATGGAATAGTCACTTAGGAACTAGTGTGGGCAAGGGCGCCGGGCTGCTGACCCAGAGGGGCTGCAAGGGCCTGGTGGGGGCGGGGCCCCCTTGGGCCTGTAATTGATTTCCTTGTCACTAAATCTGCTGCCCCCCCCCCCCCCCCGCCCCGCTCCCCTGCCCCCCTGCAGGCTTGCCCACACAAACCCGTGGTGGTTCTATACCCTGATTTTGTTGTCTGGTGTTTAATCTTTGTCCCGTCCGGGTGGCAGAGACGACGTAGGAGTTGCAGGATGCGTCCATGGGCATGCTGGTGGCCACAGTCACCGATCAGGGGGCCTTGCCGATCCCATGGGGTGGGAGGCCTCGCCCACGGCCTCCCTCGGAGGCAGGGCGGAGGGCACCACACAGCGCTGCTGTTTCCCAAACCCCGGCCTCTAGATCCCCACCTGGACCTTCCTCTGCTGGACTTACGGAGCACATCTCCGGGTCTCCAGCTCGGACGAGGCCCCAGGCCTCTCCTGGGAGCCCCCGAGGAGCTGAGCCTCCTCTGGCTGCCCGCTGGGCTCCTGCAGCATGTTCGGGCCAATCACGCCCCGGATCAAGGCTCTGCCCTCAGCTCCCCGCAGCTTCATGCTGCTGTCCCGCACTTCCCTGCCCGGTGCCCTCAGCTGGGTGCGGCATCCCAGGTGCGGACTGCCGGGTGTCGAGGGTGGAGTGAAGGGGCGCTTGCGGGCAAGGCCATCAGCTCCTGGAAGAGCGTCACCATGGCGCAAAGGCAAATGGAGTCTGGGGCCGAGGCTCTTTGTGTCTGTGCCGCCTCTAGATGGGGGGTCCTGGCCCCGGGGAGTAAGTACATCGGAGACCGATGAGGGAAGCCCGGGGGGTGAGGGCCTGACTGGGCCGCACGCAGGCCGCTCCCTACTGCCTGGGCTCCCACCATCTCGGCCGTGGTGCTGGCTTCCAGAATTGTCCCAGGAGCTTCCTCTCAGATGAGACCGTGAAATAGTGGTTCTCAGGCCAGAGCTATAGCCCACAAAGAGTTTTGCCACTGCTGTTCGTGTGTTGTTGTGTTTTTTATTTTGTTGTTGTTTTAAAACTTCGATGTCGTTGCCAGCATTTAAAAATCAGCTGATTTATTATTTTCACAATCTGGATTTCCAGTTCTTCTTTAAACACTACATCTGGCCGTGCTGGGATGTCGCCCCTCATGGCAAGTCAGTTGGTGACAAGCTGTGGCTACTCCTTTGGACAAGGGGGATCATTCCATCAGAGGCTCCTACCACCTCCCTGCCAGACATTTGGCTTTTTTGCCTCTTTACATGACTGCCCGGTCCCTGTAGGCACTGGGGTCACCAGGCCCTGCTGTGTAATAAAGAGCCAGGACCGATGCACCAGCAGTGGATCCCATACTAGTATGAATTAGACTAGTGCCCAGCCAAGAGAGGGACGCAAACCTTGTCAGCTCTGGCTGAAATACCACAGACTGGGGGGCTTCGACGGCAGACATTTATTTTCTCACAGCTCTGGAGGCTAGAAGTCTAAAGTCAAGGTGCCAGCATGGTCAGGTTCTGGTGAGAGCTCTCTTCCTGGCTCATAGACAGCCACCTTCTTGCTGTGCCCTCACATGGAGGAGAGAGAGAGAGAGAGAGGGAGAGAGAGAGAGAGAAGAAGAGGGGGAGGGAGAGGGAGAGTGATTGTTTTTTCTTCTTATAAAGCTACAGTCCTATGGGATTAGGGCTCAACACTTATGACCTCAATTAACCTTAATTGCTTCTTTAAAGATCTTGTCTCCATATACACTCCCGTTGGGGGTTAGAGCTGCAGCCTATGAATTTGGAGGGGACACGGTTCGGTCCACAGCATACTTGGATTTCAGGATGTGCACGTGGAGGCAAGAGGACAGCCATCGGGAAGAGCAATTAAGTGACCAGTGGGACGGGGGCGGAGTGGGGGGTCTCAGGCCATCCAGGCATGTCACAAAAATGGAAACAAGTACTTGAGAAAGGGATAGACTTGGCAACGGTGAAGGTTGAGGACACATGGGGACACAGGGCGAATGGTCCCTGGCCCACAGCTCCAGCCTCTCAGCAGTGCTGGGAGAGAGACTTTAAGGAAAACTCAGAACATCCTTTCACAAACATTTGCTTGGCTTAGCCACATTGGCAATTTACGCTGGCCACTTCCAAACTCCTCTCTTCTGCCATATCTCTAGGAAGTTCTGTGCTCGGGTACTGGAGTGAGGGTGAGAGTGGCCGGTGGGGTGGGGAGGGGAGGTGGTGTGAGGTCCTTCCACACCCCATCACAAGAGCGCCTGGCCTTGCCTCAGGAGGGCCTCTGGCCCTCGAGAGAAGCTGTGTGATCTTTGGAAGTTACTCAGCCTCTCTGTTTCAGTCTCCCTGATTGTAAATTGGGGAGTGACTGGTTTAGTCTCTTTTGCAGGTTGCTGTTTTCATTTGGGCACATAATTTTAAGGCCTGATGAAGGACCCAGCCCTGTGTGGGCACACAACATGAATGATCCCGCCCCGGTCCCATCACAGGCTCCCCTCAGCAGCTCCCGCTGAACTTCCTGATCCTGGGTCCGTCCAGTCTGACCCCAGCATGTGAACCAGCCTCCTACCCCAGTGCTCCCCACCTGGGGAGGGCAATGAGAAGATAGGGCGTTAGCTGATAATTCAGTTATTAGCTGCCAAAGCCTAATTGCCCTCAGGAGTATTTTCATTTTAATAGGGGACTCTTAAAAGCAGAAAGCCTCAGAGACAGCAGGGACATCATGGAAGCAGAAGGAAAGGGAACACACGTGCGTGTGCATGCGTGCACGTGCATGTAGCAGCTTGCCTCAGCAACCTCTGCCAGGATGGCCAGCAGTGAGAAAGCAGGTATTTACGTCTGCTGCTGCATGAGGCGGTCCCCAGGTCTGAAGGTGGGGCTCATCGGGCCACCAGCCTGCATGGCCTTCTGGGAGTGTTCTCAGGGAGCTGGTGCAGCAGGACCAACCATGGCCAGGAGGCAGATGGTTGAATGTCATCCTACCAGGAAAGCCAGGCCTGGGGCTGTGGCCTTCATGATCTGGGAGCTTCTTTTTAGGGGTGGGGAGAGGGATCATCCAGGGAGAGCTGGGAGCACTGGGGATTTCTCTGTCCTACGGTTGACTGGTTCTGGAAATTTTTCTGAGGCTGGGGACAAAGGACTTTGACCAAGGCCTGGGGCTTGATTTGGAATGTGATGTATTTTTTTTTTAAGTTTTTATTTAAATTCCAATTAACATACAGTGTAATATTAGTTTCAGGCATACAATGTAGTGATTCAACAATTCTCTACATTACTCAGTGCTTGTAATGATGTGTACTTTTTTTTTTATTTGAGAGAGAGAGCACATGCAGTGGGGAGGGGCAGGGGAAAGAGAGAGAGTCTTTTTTTTTTTTTTTCAACTTGCTTTTTTAAAAATATTTTTATTGTTATGTTAATCACCATACATTACATCATTAGTTTTAGATGTAGTGTTCCATGATTCATTGTTTGTGCATAACACCCAGTGCTCCATGCAGAACGTGCCCTCCTCAATACCCATCACCAGGCTAACCCATCCTCCCACCCCCCTCCCCTCTAGAACCCTCAGTTTGTTTTTCAGAGAAGAGAGTCTTAAGCAGACTTCCCACTGAGCATGGAGCCTGACATGGGGCTCAGTCTCATGACCCTGAGATCATGACTTGAGCTGAAATCAAGAGTCGGACGCCTAACCGACTGAACCACCCAGGTGCCCCCATGATAAGTGTACTCTTAATTCCCATCACTTATTTCACCCATCCCTCCACCCAACCCCAGAACCCCCCCCTCGCCCCCGCTAACCATCAGTTTGTTCTCTATAGCTAAGAGTCTGTTTCTTGGTTTCTCTCTCTCTCTCTCCTTTCCTTTGTTTGTTTTGTTTCTTAAATTCCACATATGAGTGAGGTCATATGGTATTTGTCTTTCTCTGACTGACTTGATGTCCCAGTTTGTTTTTCCCACAACAGGTTCCATGGGGAGGATGGGGGGACAGGGGTTGGCGGTCAGTTCACCCAATGGCTGTCCTTGGATAGGCATAGAAACCCAAGGTCATGCAGGTTCATTTGTGCTGCAGATGACAGCTGGGGCCCCGGGCGGCCAGTGTGGGGTCCCAGTGGCAGTCAGCATTCTGGGTCGACCCACATCTGAGTACCTTTCATTGTCTGGGGAAGAGTCTCAGCCAGGAGACTGGGTGTCCCAGGGGCAGTGCTTCACCCCAGTGAGGGGAACGTGGTGAGGAGGCAGGGAGCCAGAGCCCACACCGGGGTCCACAACTGAATCCTGGGCCCCAGAAAACAAAGATAGCGCTCCCGGCCCCCAGAGGTCCTGACCTGTTTGGGACACGTGGTAGGGTGCCATGTTTGCCAACCATGCTTGGGCCATGGCATGTGTGCGAGTGACATTTGTGTGGCATGCTAGGTACAGAGAGAGGCTGCGGGTGGCCAGAGGGACCCTGGTGGACCTCCAAGGGCTGGACAGGAGGGGCACTGGCCAGGCAGACCTGTGTAGCATCTCTGCAGAAAGTTAGTGCCCCAGTGGGGAGCTCAGAAGAGGAGCGGTGTTTGGGAACACAGTGAGCACGTTCCTACTTCTGCCACCCACCAGCTCTGTGCCTTGTGCCTCAGTTTCTTCATCTCTAAAATAGGGATAATATTAATATTAATACCTGCATCATAGAGTCATTATCAGGATCAAAGAAGTAAGCTCATGTAAAGTGCCTAGAAGTAGGCTCGGTATGGAGTACTTAATTTGTGTCAACTATTACTAGGTATTTCATCCAATTTAAGATGTCAATGATTGTAAAAGTCACCCTGATTTCAGAGATGTTAAAAACAGAGTCTTGGAACTGATTAAATAGGGTATTATTTAGTGTTGATTGTGAGGGGATCAGAACAAAGGGAAGCCAGATCCTGCCCCCCGTGCCAGCACGCTACTAGGACATGATCTGACTTAGAGGATCTTCACATACCATATCCTTGGGTCAGATGCTAGATGTGGGTCCTAGATGACAGGGACTGGGTGAGATTAATGGTGGAGGGCAGTAAGGGGTCCCAGCAGAGCAAACAGGGCCCTGCAAGCTGGGACTGGTAGAATTACTGAACACCAAGTCCTGCTGGGCTGAACCCACTGGGACTTTTGAAGACCAAACTGAGGCAGCAGATGTCCCCTCCTTTCTCGCTATGTTCCGTGCAGGACTCCCTGGTTATGTTAATATCCTTGTGCTATGAAGTAAGACTAATGATACACGTCTCTTAAATTTGCTTACTATTATTAGTAACAACTTAGTCACCGCTTACCTTACAAAATCATGACACACCCCTGCATATAGACACTACATTTAAGACCAATTCCTGTAACAAGGTCATGGACCAAAGGAGTATCTGTAACTGTGGAAGTTCTAGCCATTGTGATAGGCGTATGTAAGAGAGATCATTCTGAGTGAAGATGGATTATTTGGAATGCCTCACAGAACAGCCTGTTAGATAGTCGACTTAACAGCATCCAACATTCATTCAATAAACATTTACTGGGTGCCTACTAATGCCAAGCCCTGAGCATATCTGCAGGGACAGGGCCAACTATCATGTCAATGATCATAGCAAGGGTGGGAGAAACTCTCTTATGCCATCTTACTCGGCCAAGGAAAGCTAATAAAAGGCCCCTGTCCTGTCCCCTCATTTTTAACCTGGCTTCCCCATCTCCATATCTACTTATCTCAGCAAACGCTCGTGAGTGTCAGCCCCACTTAAATGCAAAACTGACCATATGTGTCTAGACCATATTTTTCCCTTTAATTACACACAAGATATGGTGTCAAGATCCATACTTAGCACATCCTGTTTCCAACCATTTAAAAAACTTCTTATTGTGGAAAATTTCAAATAGACACAAAAATAGAGACTAATGTAACAGAACTAGATGTATTAAAACACAAACTTTGATAATGATTGATATCTTTCAATCTTATTTTATTTTTCCTTATATGATGTATAATTCCACATGTAAATAATTCATCATCTATTTCTAGCAGATAAAGATGCTTTTTGTTTAATGTAACTCAAATAATGTCATCACTGTCAACAGAATTAACAGTAATTCTTCAATATCATCCCCATGTTCTATTTTCCCTGTTGCCTCAATTATGTAGTTTATTCAAATCAAGATCCAAATAAGGTCCATATATCACAATTGGTTTTATAGTTCTTTTAAGTATATCTTTTAATCTGTAATAGTTGTCCTCCCTTTCTTTCCATACCATTTATTTGTTATGTTATGCCATTTATATACCATATCATTTGTCCTGTAGGACTTGCCACATTCTGGTTTTGTCTTACTCTATCCTCATGTGTTATTTCTTTATGCTCTTATGACCCTATATTTATATCTGAGGGCTTGATTAGATTTATATTCTGTTCTTTATATGAAGAACACTTTTAGGTCATGCTGTGTGCTTCCTATTGCCTCACATCAGAAGGCACTTGATATCTGGTTGTCCCACTTTGTTGATGTTAAGATTGAGGTTCTATCAGCCTGACTCATCCATGACCAAGTTCCCTATCAATATCACACCTAATGATTTTAGTAGACATTGATGACCATTACCTAGATCTATTATTTCATTATAGGTGGTGAAATGGTGACATTCTAATTCTATCATTCCTTCTTAATTTATTACTCGTGATTCCTCTCTAAAGAATTTTGTCTCATCAATAGTCTATATAGAAAAGGCAGGGTAAATTGCTTGATAATTTCCTTTCATTTATCATTTTTAAAAAGTAATAAGTAGTGGGTGCCTTAGCAGTTACATTCATATCAGTTTTCAGAATAATGGATTGTCCCATATCTGGCCATTGGATGTGTCTTCAAGTTGGCTCCTCTATCACATGATATCATTGGGAGCTTACGTGTATTCAGGCCCGACCAGAAGTCCCAGGCTGACTTTTACATTTCCTCCCATGGAGCTGACTACTTATAGCTGGACGTGATATTTAGAGACCACAGTATGAGTGCTAGTGGTGCTCATTGCTGCGGAGTTTTATTACCGTGAAACCTTTTCAGTGACAGAACCGGGACATGCATACTCTTGAAAGAAAAATAAATCTTGAATTCATACTAATATTCTTAGGCAAATTAAATTTCAGGGTTTTAATTCCACTTTAAAGTTTTATATTTATATCTCTTTACTCCAATGCAGAAAATCTTGATTCCTAATGACATTAGCTTATTTATGACTTCTTGGTGGTTTTTTTCATCCTTAGCATCTGTCTCTTACTTGGAATGTGGAATCAAAATATTATGTTTTAAGTAATTTGTTTTTGTTCGTTTGTTTGTTTTTTTGTTTTTAAGTAGGCTCCACACCCAGTGTGGAGCCCAACACAGGGCTTGAACTCACGACCCTAAGATCAAGATCCAAGCTGAGGTCAAGAATCAGACGCCTAACCAACTAAAACAGGTGCCCCTGTTTTAAGTAATTTGAAAAAAAATTCTTCTCTTCAAAGTTAAGCCATCGACCTGAAATATGGTTGTGTCTGCATGTTTTAGTTTATTTTTTATTTTTAGGAATTGCTTTACTTTTCCTTTTGATATAATTTTTAAATATGTAAAACTTCTAATTTATTTATTTTTCCCATTGTAAATAGCCTCTGGCTATTATCTATTTCTTCTAACTCAGTATTGTTTCTATAGATGAAGTCTAATAAGTTCTATATGTTAGTCTTACATCCTGCAAGTTTACTAAATTCTCTTATTATTTGTAGTAGGTTTTTCTTGGGTTCTTTTGGGTTTCCAGATATATAATTATATCATCTCTAAGGAGAGAGAGATGGTTTTATTTTGTTTCTTCCTTTCCAATCTTATGCCTCTAATTGCTTGTCTATTCATGTTGGTTAATGCCTACAATATAGTATTAATAGTAGCAGAGACAGGAACAATACAGTGAATAGTAGTGGTGATAGAGACTGTACCCTGATTTTAGCCATTAAGTCTCTGATGTGTCCTCAAAAGTAAGAGGCTGGATGCTGACATTTGAACTGATATGGATATATATGTATTTATGTTAAGGAAATATCCAGTTTCCTATTTTACTATGGTTTTCAACTTTCAATTTAATCGCTCAGAGCCATTAATAGTTCTTCATTTTGAGGAACTAGGGTTTAGGATATTTTGTTTATGTGACTCTGAGTCAGGATATGAAGGGATATCAGGGCTCTTGAGGAGCAACACTTGCAGAATTATACAGCAGGGGCTTTTGAGGAACTAGTTCCAGTTTTCAGACTTGGGTTAGAATCTTGGCTTTGCCTGGGTATACATATTATTTTCATATATCCAAATGATTTTGGATAGAAATACGGAGAAAATGAATTTTCACTTTTACAGTCCATTTAAGGGAGCATTTAGCATGTGCTTTTGTATTTTTCAGGAACTCAATGGACATTTCCTATATGCAAACCAGCAGTTTATTTTTTTTCTTTTATTTGTGTTTTTGACTACTCCTTGGTATTAAAGTATTTTAAATGATGGTGAACAGTCACTTCTGCAGGACAGTCTCAGAGTCAATAAACACAAGCACAATGGTCAGAATTTGTTGCTCATCTGCACTTTGAGCAGCGTTTTCTTCTTTGGCAACATCTCTCCTATAGAAGGAGCTCCAGTGCTCACATGTTCCAGTAAATGCAACACTTAGCTTTGGGGCTGGCTGGACCTCAAACTATGCCTTGGACTTCTTGCTCTCAGCAAGTTGTACCCCACTAAATACCACATGGCATGACCTACTCCAGTCAACATTTTGTCCAAAGGTACCTTCCAAACAGAATTATATTAAAGGGAACACTTGTGCACTGTTGGTGAGATTGTAAATTGGTACAACCATAATAGAAAACATGGAGGTTCCTCAAACAGTTAAAAATAGAATTTCCATAAGATCCAGCAATTCCACTTCTGGGTATATATTCAGAGGAAATAAAGTCACTATCTTTTGTACTTTCCTGTTCATTGCAGCATTATTCACAGTAGCCAAAATATGGAAACAACCTAAGTGTCCATCAATAGGTGAATCAATAAAGAAAATGTGATATATGTATCAGTCACATATATCTATATCTATCTATCTATCTATCTATCTATCTAATCTCATACACACACGCGCGCGCACACACACACACACACACACACACTCACTCATTGGAATATTAATCAGCCAAAAAAGAAGGAAATCCTGCCATTTGCTACAACATGGATGAACCTGGAGGGTATTATGCTAAGTGAAATAAACCAGGGGCCCCTGGGTAGCACAGTCAGTTAAGCATCCAACTCTTGGTTTCAGCTCAGGTCATGATCTCAGGGTTGTGGGATGGAGCTCCATGTCAGGCCCCCTGCTCAGCATGGAGTCCGCTTGAGTTTCTCTCTCCCTCACCGTCTCCCTCTGCCCCTCCCCGCCCCTGCACACATGTGAACTCTCTTTCTCTGTCTCTAAAATAAATAAATAAATCTTTTTTAAAAAAGGAATAAAAAGAAATAAGCCAGACACAGAATGACAAATAATGCATGACCTCACTTATATATGTGGAATCTAAAAAAAAAAAAAAGTCAAAAAAGTTACTATCATAGTAACAGATAACAGAATGGTGGTTACCAGGGGCTGGGAGTGGAGGAAAAGGGGAAATGTTGGTCAGAGGTAGTCAGAGGGTACAATATTTTAGTTATAAGATACATTCTGGAGACCTAGTGTACAGCAAGATGACTATCATTAATAATAATGTATTATATACTTGAAATATGCTAAAAAATAATAAGTGAAAGACATGATGAACAAAGAGCCAGAATTGTATTCCATCCTAATAAAAATACATTTTATTTGTGGATCAATTTGATGACACATGTGTGGAGGGTTTTGAGAGAAAAGACCCACATGCAAAACTCTTTTCAAATATTATAGAGCACAGTTATGATTATAATGTGTCTGTCAACAACTGTAAAATATAGCAGGGGCTACAAGGCACAAAAGACTCTAACCTGATGCCCGATGTGGTCACAATGGTGGGAGTATTCTTGGTGGACATTTGAAGTGGGTCTTAGTCTAAATAATCAGTCTGGGAAGTATTTGGGCTTCCTAGAAATGAAATAGAACCATTCACCCCATACTTATGAATTATTTATGCCAAAAAATGCAGGCTTGTACACTCTAATCATAAACATTGGATTTTCAGCCATACCTTACTCCCACAGGTATTGTAATTTTAGATACTCCAAAGGGACCAAAATCTATGAAGGACCGAGCTTGTCTGTGACCCATGTACCCAAATAGATACTAGGAGACATGGATGCTGGAATGACAAGGTTGACCAATTCATGCAGACTGCATCCCAAATCTCCCTTCCTCAGAGGCAGGCACAGGGATCTATTATGTTCTTAAATGGTGGGACTGAAGGGAAGAATCAAAACCTCCCCTCCCGGATACTCTTTAGGACAAATTGACTCTTTGAACTGAAAGAGCAAGAGCAACCTCCTTCTTTGGCCTGTGTTTTGTGTCTGTATCCCCATCTTGATTCTGGGTTCTCTGGGGCTGAATCTGCGGTGCATTCACTTCTGTGCCACCCCCTCCTATCCCACTGTGGGTTCAGCCCAGCACCCATCTGAACAGAGTGGGTGTTCAGCCACTGCTGTTAGGTGCAAAAGGAAGGAATTAATCATGATAGCTAGCATATGTAGTACTAAGTCCATGCCAAACACTTTACAATAATCCTAAAAAGTAGGTGCTATTATTATGAGGTCCATTTTGCAGATGAGGGAAGTGAAGCACAGAGAGGTCAAGAAACTTGTCTGCAGTCACACAGCCCATAAGTGGCAAAGCCAGGATTTGAACTGCACGGTCTGATTCCATGAGCCATATTCTTAAACACACCACTACCCCTAATCTCTGCATATTATGGTTTGGTAAAAGAGATGGAGCAGATGGAGCCCTTGAGGGGCCCAGAGTGCCTCATAGTGAGTGACCAGTGCTCAAGGAACATTTTAGGTGTTAAAGGAAGTGGTTGGGTCATTTGTCAAAATGAAAAGCTGAAGAGGACACTAATGTGGGCCCAGGAATGAGCCCAAAGCTCTAACTTTCAAAACTTGGGCTCAAAAACCAGCTTCTGGTTGACCTTTCAGATAATAAAGACAACTGGCAAATGGGCATGAAGGAGACATTCTAGAAATTAATTGCCTTTAGGATTCTCATGAGGAAATGAGGTAAGCAGTTAATTTGGGAACAAAGAGTTATTTTCAGTAGGTATTTACTGTGGGTCCCAAGGTGCCTAAGGCCACTGGGGACTTGGGAGGTCCATGCACCATGGCTCTTGGCTTTGAGAAGCTCCTAGTGAAATGGGAAGATGCAGGGCCATCTTCTATGCAGATGCCAACTTACAGCGCCTCATTGGTTGGCCATGGGCCGTCAGTCGCAGCCCGTGGAGGGCCGCTTGGTGTCCCCTCATTGTGTGTTGGGCCAGCTATGACCTGGAGAGGAGCATTCTGGTGAGATGGTTTCTGGCTGGACGAGCCAAATCCCCTTCTGGCTGAGGGACCAGCCCCTGGCTTTGTGTTTCTCTGGCACATCGTGAGTGCCGCAGTGAAGGGCACCAGAGGCCAGCTGAGCAGCAGGAACAATCGTTCCTTATGGGGAGCTGCCACCTCCAGTGCCCCATGCTCCTGTTGAGCTACGAGCAAGTTCCAAGTATTTAAGTCGATTGGGTTCTAATGCCCTTGTGACCATCAGCTTGGACACCCTCTGCTGAGAGCTCCTGGCAGGTCCTATCACTGTCTTGGCAGGCAGACTAGCACTGGGGGGTGCCCCTGCCCTGGTGTCCACTCTGCCTGGAGGGGACTGATGAGGGAGGCGACTCAACACGTTCCGAAGTTCTTGTATATGGGGAGCTGATTACTCTCTTTTGAAATCGGTGTTTGCTACCAATCACAACTTTCATGGTGCTAAGCCTTTCATGGCAACTGAAAGCCTATCTGGAAATAAAATGTCACTTTTCTTTTGCATTTCTACTGTAATGACACAGGAAACTTGTTTTTCCTTTTTAACTTAACATGATAACCGGGGATGACTAAAAGAGTGTCGACGCATGTGCAGCATGTGTGGGTAAGCGGGTGCTCCATAGGGTGTCTCTTTATAGGGTGTCTCTGTGGCCCCAACCTTCAGGAGTTTCCAGCCCAATTGCACGAAATAGAGCCCCAGTTTTGGGGGGGGAGTCCAAATCACATGCCACAACCCCCAGAGAACCAAAGATCTTATAGTCAGGATCATCAGAGACCATCTGGCCCAGCACTGATCTAGATTATGCGGGTTCCTGGTCAAGGTGGAAGTTACAAACACACAGTCAGTTTATACATGTGTCATTCATCATGCTAGGAACTGACATACCTTATGCATAGGGCGGAGCCTGTCTCATTGAGCTGGGATGGGGCTGACATTCAGTGCCTACCATGCAACAGATTTACAACCGTAGTTTACAACAGTGATAACGTTCGCACACACCTCTTCAAGCCTTTGTGTTTCCTAAAGGCATTTTCTGAGCCTTATCCCCTGTGGGCTGGCTTCTGCAGGGGAATGCTTCCCAGACATGGAAATATACCTCTCATCAGAATCAGGAGGCTGCTTGTAGAGCAGGCGATGTGCAGGGGCCAAGAGTGAGGAATGGAGACTCATCTGTCCATTGCCAGAGGAGAAGGACGGAGCGGAGGCCAGTGACTCTCTCAGACGAGGACTCGATGCAGGGGAACCAGATCTCGTTCGCGTCATCACCAAGATTCTTCCAATTAAACTCTCTGTACTTCACATCTCTTGAGACTCTTTGTTTTATTTTCCTTTTAACTTCAATATGGAACCAAAGAGAGCCAATATCGATTAAATGTTAGTTCAGTAAGTGTTTATTGCACACCACTTATTTTAAGGTTGTCCCTGCATGGGCCCACAGGACACAATGTGCGTCTGAATTCCTCCCTGCCTGGAGCTTTTCTCAATGCAGGGTTGCCAGGAAAGAGGGGGCAGAGATTGTGGACAACAGCAGAAGTAGGCACAGCTGAGGGGTGCCTTAACCCAGCCAGGTGCCCTCACCTGAGCCTAGTTGTAAAGGCCAAGTAGGGGTTAACCAGGTGTTGGAGAAAGAAGAGAGGTGAGGACATTAAGGGAACCCAGAGGCTCCGTACACGTGGAAAATGAGCCTGACGGAAGCTGGTAAAGGGATACTAATCTTGGATACTCTTTGTTTCGTCCAAGGAAGATAGGATGACTTTGCCCTGGGATTGTGAGCAGTGTCAGAAGCTTAGGAGGCTTGGCAGGAGTCCTCTCCCTAGGATGGCTATTTCTAACTCTGGCCCCACTTTGTTTCTGTGGCTCGGCTGATGTCAACAGCAAGGCAACAAATTATGCTGGCAAGGTGCCGGGCTTTCTTGCAAGCTGCAGTCCTGTTGGATGTTCTATAGCTCTGTCCACATAGCTTACACTCCAGCAAAGCCCACGGGAGTGTGAACGGAAAAGTACCTGTCAATATTAAGGCTGGTTCCAAAGACACATTATTAGTTTTTTTGCATAATACCCTCTGGGGACATCGAGGCCTTATTAATAACTAAACATCTGCCACAACTGTAATTATTTTTCTTGTGCCAGGATTGTGCTTCTACCATCGTCCTGTTTAAACACAGAAGGGAGGGTGTGAATTATTTAGGCAACTGACTTTGAGTAAATCACCAACCAGCACTGTGCAGGCAGTAAGTTTCTGTCAACTCCTTGCAGAGTGTGTGTCTCCGTTGAAGTTCCCTTGATGTGCTCACAAATCTCTCTGAAAACATCGCTCTGGACCTCCGATGCGGCTGCCCGAGCAACCTGGAGAGAGGAAGCCTGAGAATGAGGAAAAGGGGGGCAGAGGAGCCCCCGGAGGGGGAGAGGAGCCACCGAGGAGCCAGGCCCCCGACTTCCCCACTTGGCAAGTCTTCTCCCCCCAAACCCCCTGGAGAAAGCGCTTTCTCAAGTGTTTGCTCAGGACTTGATTGTTTTCAGCCCTCAGGTAGGGGGTGGTGCGGGGGCTGGGAGCCTTTGCTGCTGAGTGTCCGAGTGTGGGGGGCAGGGAGAGAGGAGGTCCTCTGGACAGGACACCTGGGAGGGGTCCTGAGAGGATGGGTGTCCCAGCTGGGTACAGAGATTATACTGTACGTCTTGAACCTGACAGGTTTCCATTGACTGTATCTGGGATGTGTGGATGGGGCAAGGGGATGGGTTTGAAAACTGACCTTATCAGGGTCTGATTAGGTTAGGGGGTGCTTGTTAGGAAAAACAGCAACCGATATCATTTATAGAGTGCGTACCATGCGGCAGCATGGGAGGAGAAGCTTGGCAAAGATAATCTCAATGAATCTTCATGATAACTCCAGGGGAGGGTTATTAACCCCATTTTTACAGGAGAAAAGTAAGACAGACATTCAACAACTTGCTCCAGATGGCACAGGCAAAGGTAAACCCAGGACTCCCACCCAAATGTCTCTGAATCCAAAACTTATATTTGTAACCACTGGCCTACCTGCCTCTCCCCACTTACAGGTGAGGGGGTCAGTTCAAGGGGAGGGACTTTGTGTGCTCCAAGCCACAGGCTTCCTGGGTTCCATTCTGTTCTCTTTCTTTTCCTTGGAGACATTCAAGGATGTAAAAACTCAAGAGGAATTTCAGCTCTAGGTGGTTTTGTAGGGAGGGGAATTTTGATCTATGTGATGCTGGTGTTGATGAGTTGGTCTGTGGTGAGTCATATAATTGGATGTGTTCTGAAATGGTCTCCCTAAGGCTGTTTGGAATGGGCTCGCCAGCCGTCTCTGCCACCAGCTGCCAGGAGTGGCCAAAAGGGTCTATGGCTGAGTTTATGGTTGGGCTGCAGGGGATAAAAAGAAGTGGGAATATTTCGGGTGACTACAGCTCCTGATTTTCAGTAATTTCTCCCAGGCGCTGGGGGCTAGACTGCAGGGCCCAGCACAGAATGCTATAAAACTCTATCTAGAACCTTCTCCAACACAACTCATTGTTTGGGAAATCAAAGCTGGGAGTTGACAAGACCCTTGGCCAAGGGCATGGTATGCTGAAGGGCAGGCTTGGAGGGTTGGCTCAGGAGGGTTGGCCAGAGGTGGGAGGATGACCTGGGCTGGGCCTCCCCATCCCAGCTCACCCCTTCCAGGAGAGGAGCCACAAGAGGAGGAATGGTCCAGTCCAAGGGTGAATTTTCTGGTTGGCCTTTGCTCAGACTGGGATAAGTGATAGGATCCTGGGTGCTTGCCCTGAGAAAGTGGGGGCAGGGGCATGTTGAGGGAAGGAGGTCAGGACTGGAACAGAGAACCATTTCTGCATGTCCTGTGTGGGCTGTGGCAAATGGCAAATGTGGCTGATACTACAGAGGAAAAGGACAGTTGTCTACCCTACTAGATAAGAAGATATCATACAGGAAACAACAAAGAAGTCTGATGGAGTCAGACCATTTTCGCTCAACATATTCCCACATAAAAAATATTTCCTCCTTTGTTCCTGTGGCTTTAGGATTTAGAATTTTTTGGCCAGAATTTTGATGGGCATGAATTAGACAGTTTAGTTTCATTTGTCTCCAGGGGCAGCGGTAGCCCAAGTGGAACAAACCTGCTTCTCCCATGCCATCTCCTTGGGGCATTAATTCTTTTTGGACCCCAGGCTGAGGGCCTCTATGGCTCCAGGATTGTTCCCAACACGCATTCACACCCAGGCCCACCACAAACACACATTTGCTTACTCTTTCCTTGGGGGCACACCTACGCATTTCTCAAAGATTTCCTTGTGCGATGGGCAGAGCAAGATAGTTAAAAAGAAGAAGGATGAGATGGGGCCATGGGAGTGGCTTCCATTGTCAAGGTCTCAGCACAAAGGTTGGGCATGGAGGGGAAGGGAACATGGCCCACTGGAACATGTTCTCACATCAGTCCTCAGCAGTGAATACTTGCAGAGCACATTGTCCTTTTTTCCTCAGCTAGGAACATCCTCCAGAGAGTACAGTATTGGGGCTAGCTTACAGAGTATCAGGGGCCTCCTCAGACCCTGAAGCATGCTGGGTGGTGGCCCATGTGATTATACCTGATACAGGCAGAGTAGGGCAAAATTATAAAGTAGGGAGGCATCTCCTTGATGCGTCCCATCTACCTGCCCCAGGTCATTCTCACACCTCCTGGTGCCATTTTGGTTGCAAGTAACAGAAATCAGGTAGCGCTCTCCTAAATGAAAAGAGGAACATGTTTGGAAGACTTCAGGCAGGGGTTGGGGGTGGAGGGGTTGCCTCACAGCATCCAAGGCCTCAGAGGTGGCTGGAATGAGGGCCTAGTGTGATACAGAAAACCCGAGAAAGCTGCTTCTCTCTGCCTGTCTACATCTCCAGTTTCTCTGTCCATATGAAAACTATCCTTGCCAGATAGCTGCCAATTTGGCAGCCAGCCTCAGTTGAGAGTCAGTATGGTCTCAATTCTAATCTCCCTGGCCCTAGGCTCATTGCTGTCCACTCCTGATCAAATCAACAGTCCAGGGGAGGAGAGGCAGAGGGTATGAACATGGCTGCTTCCACTATAAATACATGGATGGAAGAACAAGGCAATGACCAGAGAATTATATACCTTGTCAACCCAGTGCCTTGAGATATTGGTTTTTGTATCCCATTCTTGAAGTTGGCTGGCTATCCATTAAATGCTGGTAAGGCGCTTGCTATTAATGCTCTAAGCTGGAGCATTTAAAAGAAGGTGGTCCCCAGAGGAGAGAACTATCACTGATGGAACAAAAGCAATGAGGTAGATAAAGCTGGCTTGGGGCACTAAGTGCAGTGTGGAAAGACATCCTATGTAGATGGCAGGGACTGGGGAAGTAGGGTACCCCCTCTTTACCCACCCCCAGTCTTTCTCCCAGATCTCCTCCTGAAATTTACAAAAGAATTCCACAGACTATCTATTCCTGTCTTTGTCAAGGTGTGGGTAGACTTTCTCTTGACATACCTGAAGGAGATGACCCATAGATGCGGACGTCCTTCACTTCTACTTCATTTCTTTGAGTCTTGCAAGGGTACAAGTCATGAAGACCTGGCTTGTCTCTCCTCAGTCTGGAAGTCTGAGGAGATGTTCTTCCCCTTTTGTCCAGACTATGGGATCTGGGTTTTTGGGCCAGGTCTAGAGCTGACTCATGGATAGTCAGTAGGCCCAGAAGGCCAGCTGGAAGAGAGTCCCCAGGAACAGAGGGATGCCCAGGTGGCTTCAACAGTGACAGCTAAGTAAACAGCCCTACCACTGTGGTGCTGTCCCAACCCAATCTGAAGGAAGATTTTCTAATACGGGGAGAAATGGATGTGCACTCTTGATATATGAACTAAAAATAGCCATGTTCCAAACAAAGTGTTTTTAGTATTTTGAAATGAAAACGTGTAGACAAAGCAAGGATTCAGAATGCATGACTCATTAAATTGCTGACTCTGAAAGCAATGGAAATTCAAAGGGAATTTTTCTTTCCCTATTTCTCCCTCCCACCCTTGCTTTGAATAGCTTATAAAAAGAGTCTCTACATAAACAGGACCCATAAACTCCTCAATGATTTAAGGTCCTGCACAGTGAGAGGCAGAAGGAACTCAACCTCTATTGCCTGGTTACTAAGCTGGCCTCCCTAGCTGGGCTGGAATTGACCAGAGGCCCCCCACTCCCCCAGCCTGCCCATCCTCATTTTCCTCCTCATCCTCTCTGCCCTGTCCGTAACAGGTGTCCAGGGAATTCCATAGCCCCTCTATGGCCACTGCTTCTCCCTCTCCTGGGTTCCAGACTCTGCTGGATCTCAACAGCACTCAACTCCTCAGCCCTAACAAGAATGCCTCATCACCAGCAATAGCTCTAGGGGTGTCTTAGGGGAGAGTGCATAGCATATGGTACCCTAATGGGATACAGCTGTGGTACCTCTATCAACCCACTGGATGGTCTTGGGCTCATTGTGGGGTTGGGAAGGGTTGGGCCTCATCAGTTGTGTTCAGTTTTTTTGCTCACAAAAACCTTTCTAAAATAAGTCTTATGGGGAATCTCAATACTTAAAACAGAGAAGAGGACCCATTCTCATTGCAGCAAGGTGTGTGTGTGTGTGTGTGTGTGTGTGTGTGTGTGTGTGTGTGTGCACACACACTTGGGAGAATGGGGAGGTCCTCCAGGACCCCTGAGATGAACAGGGATGTGTTACCCCTGAAGAGGCTGTTGGGAGACCTCCATATCACAAACCCTTAAGAGTTATGTAAAAATCTCACCTCCAATCACTCCTAGTTGCCATCACCTGCTTTACTTCTGATCGTCACCATGCTTCTTGAATACCTTAGCAGCTTGTTAGCAGCTTGTTGAGTCTTATATCTGTCCTGAGTCCTGATGTCATATGAGGAAACTAAGATGACCCTCAGATTACCAGTCAACATTTTCACCTCGTGTTGCCTCAACTTCAACTCCAGTGACTTTCCTCCTCCCAGCCTTCACTCCCATGGCCTCAGCCATCATCTTGTCACCTTCAGGAACACCTCACCTCTGAGAGCTCACATGGAGTACTCCTCTCTTCGACAACCTGCTTTATAGCTGTTTGCTATTGCTATTCCTACTTCAGGATGTGGAGCACTCTGAGAGAAAATCCTCCATGGATATGGGGCCTGGGTGGGTGACATTACACACTCACAACCTTCAAACCCAGTGGGTCCTCGTGTGGCTCAGGGGTTCTTTTAGTGGTCAGGTCCCCTCCCTATTCTCCACCATGACTGTTTCAACCCCTATCCACTCTTCTAAAAATAATGTCACTTCCTCCTTCACAAATAAAACAAAGCTCCCAGGAAGAAACTTCTTCAACCTCCTGCCCACTCTTCTGTCACCTTTTCTGCATTCATGTTCATTTTCCCCCTCCCTGCCCATCATAGTGGAAGAGGGGTCCCTCTACCAGTCTAAAGACCACCTGCCACATGTGCATGGACGTCTATCCCATTCCACCCTCTCTCATGAACCTTATTCCATCAATTTTACCTCCTCTATTATTCTTCAATGTCTTTCTTCTTCCACTAATCATAAACATCTGTTCTCTTATTACTTATCTTTTTAAAAAGCTGCTATGTTATAATTTTCCTCAAACTTCTTGAAAAAACTGCCTACAGTTATCCTAATCCTCCACCTTTCTTTTACTTCTTACCCCTCACTCACTGTGATCTGGCCTCTGTCCCTGTCAGTCCACTGATCATGTTCTGGCTGGAAGAAAGGATAGTGTTAGAGAAGAAGGAGTAATGCCAAGATGCGGGCCAGTTCAAAATTTAGCTCATCAAAATTTATCGGGTGAGTTTACAAACTCTGTGTTTGTGGCCTCTGCCTTTTCATATAGAACCCAGAAACCTGTTGCCCCCCAGTCCCCTTTTCTCTGGGATGTTCACTGACAGCCCTGCCAGGTCCCCAGATGCTCCAGTTGGGAGGGTCTCTGCTGCCATGTTGCCACATCAATAAGCGTGCTTTGCTCTCCCTTGTTACACTGGCCACATCTTTTCTCCTCTCTACCCTCCAGTCCCAGCCATCCAGTTGGGATATCAGATGATCTTAGCTGAGAATCTTACAATCATTCATTCTCCAGGAGATTGTCTGACCCAGCTTGGGAATCCTCTCTCACCCAGGATCTATTTACTTCTGATAATTCTTCTAACGCAACATGTAACAAACTGATGATCCTCTGAACATCAGTGTAAATAAATATTTCTCTAAGAGTGCTTCATGGTTAGTAAAATTCAGATGATGCTCCGTGGTTTATCTACCTCTTAGAGAATATCAATGCATAGTAAAATCTTAGAGATGCCCTACAGCAAAGAAAATGGTTTATCTTTGTTTAACTCAGCTTTTCCAAATGCAGTTTGAGCCTGGAACTCTGGGTGTGAGTAAATGTGTGCGTGTAAAAGCCTCGAAATCATATACTATGTGTTTATTTCCTCTTCCTAGGACACGCCTGGTTCTCAGATCAATGCAAACGATAAGTAACTGGTATACCCTAGGCCTAGTGAATGTTCACACCGATACTCATTCAGACACCATAAATTGGTGTGCCAGGCTCTGTGCCGGGTGCTGGGGATAAGATGGGGATAAGATTTTTCCTCATGCAGTTTATAGGCTCATGGAAATGACGGATTAATATTCACCGTAGAGTTTACGTGTTAGGATAAATTCATGCATGGGGCATGCCTTGGAGCATGTCACACGCACACACACGTGCACACACGTGGAGGTAGTGGTACTACTCCAGGGTACAACATTCACTTCCAAAACAAGAATACGATGTGAGTGGCGCCCCCTGCAGTTGTGCAATACGCATAGAATAAATGAATATATACCCATCCAGATATGCCGTTTGTTGTTATTAGTAGTCACGTTGCTCCTCAAGTATTTCTTTTTACTTAACAATTTATTGCCAACATCCTTTTCTATTGTGCTGTGATTTATTTAACCAGTGCCCTATTGATGGCTGTTTAGGCTGCTCTGTTTTTGTTCCCACCAACAGTGCTGCAATGAGCATCTTTGTATATTATCCTTGTGAACTAGTGCAAGTATATCTAAATATAAATTTTCTGGAAGTTTCTTTTGCTGGATTTGCCAAATTGCTCTCCAGAATTATTATATCAATTTGCCTAATGGAAGGGCCTCCGAGGACAGGGGGCACTGGAGTGGAGGGGATGGCGGTAATAGAGACGGGCTTGAAGGTGATAATTAATGGAGTAGCGTCCCTTAGGAAGTAAGAGGGCATAGGGTCAAGAGCACAGTCTTCACGAAGAAAAAATTTCTATATGCACAAAGTGTCCATTTGGGACTGCACAGAAAATAGTACAAATGATCTTAGCTAAGAAGTTTTGATCACTCTCTCACCTGCCTGGAGATTTTCTCTGAAATCCTCCTTTCACTAAGGATCCATTCATTTTCTGTGTGCTTCTTCTAATAAAACATGCCACAAATCTATGATTAACTTTTTTTAAAAAAGATTTTATTTATTTATTTGACAGAGACACAGTGAGAGGGGAACACAAGCAGGGGGGAGTGGGAGAGGAGAAGCAGGCTTCCCGCTGAGCAGGGAGCCCGATGCGGGGCTCGATCCCAGGACCCTGGGATCATGACCTGAGCCTCCCAGGCACCCCCTATGATTAACATTGATGTTAATAAGGGGCACCTGGGTGGCTCAGTCGGTTAAGTGTCTGACATTGGCTCAGGTCATGGTCTCAGGGTCCTGGGATCGAGCCCTGCGTTGGGCTCCTCACTTAGTGGGGAGTCTGCTTGTCCCTCTCCCCTCCTGCTGCTCGTGCTCTCTTTCTCTCAAATAAATAAACAAAATCTTTAAAAAAAACCAACATTGACATTAATAAGCATCCTCTAAAGTCACTCCATGCTCAATAAGCCAATTAGACCCTAGGGGTTTGATTTCTTTGGAGGGGCTTTGGGCATTAGGAGTTTGTATACCTGTCCTTCTGGCCCTTGCATGAGGATGCAGCAATAGCCCAGGGCACATCCGGAATCTAGGATAAACACAGCGCACGTTCATGCAATGTCCATTTCATCTCTTGGCCGGTAACCTAAGATAGTTTAGTTGTAAACCCAAAGTGGATATGTTATGATGTGGAACGCTAGTTTTTAAGACAAAAATATTCAAAGAGGTTTCTTGCTTGCAGGGGGCTGTTTTGGACTATGACCCCATTATGCTTTGTCATCAGAAGCCCTTTTAGGAAAAATTTAGAACTGTTGGGACAGACCAAATTCATCCAGCACATGCCTGGTGTTTGTATCAAATTTTTATTTGAGCATTTGGCTCCTATAGAGAAAGTGGGGCAGAGAAGGGGAGGGACAGGGGAGTGCATGCCTTAATAGTCTTGCTGCTTGCAGAAGACTATATAAAAACAGCCCTTTGCCTCAGGATCAAGTCAGTCTTGCCCATCACAGAGTGCAAAGGGAACTGAGAGACACACCCCTCAGGCCTGTCCCATCAGTTACCTCTCCTCCACACTCTCCCACTGGAGCCAAATCTTGCTCTCTACCTGTAGTCCACATGTGGCCACAGTCGGAGCCTCTTCCTCCTGGATCTCTTATCCCTCCTTAGTCTGGCTACTATCGGCTTTGTAATAACACCCCGCCCCCCAAACTCAGTGGGGTCATAAACTAAAAACATCTTATGCTCATGGAGTCTGTGCGTCAGGATTTCAGTGGAATGGCTCATCCCTGCTCTGTGATGTCTGGTGTTCCCATCGGAAAGACTCAGCTGGCTGGGGCCTGGAATCATTTGGTTACTCTTCATGTGTTTGGTGCCTGGGCTGAGAAGGCTAAAGGACTGGCTCATCTGGGAGCATATGACTTCTCCATGTGACTTGTGCTTCTCATAGCATGGCATCTGGGTGTGAAGACAAGCATCTAGGGACCCAAGCCTTCTAGGAGGACCAGCTAGGACCTGGTTGGTCTTTTATGCCTTTGCCTTGTAAAAATCACTCCTGGCATATTTTAGAGCTCAAAGCAGAATACACCTTCCTAGATTCAGGACATGGAGGCATAGACAGCTCGTATCCATGGGAGGAAGTTCAAAGAATTTGGGTATCCCATTGTAAAGCTACCACAGTTTCCCTTCCTGGATCCTGGATCCTTCTGCCGCCTGATATCAGGGATGTACCTCTGCTTCTAGGGGACATGGAAGAACTGGATGCCGGGGTGAGTCAAGATCTCCCAGTGATCGGAGAATCCCGTGCGTAATTTCGAACATTATGTTAGAAAAGTGTATGTCTCTTTACGTTATCCCAACCTGGTGTGTGCCTTTTGGGCAGAGACAGTAACTAAGACCGGTTTTCAGGAAAAGTGGTAACGAGCGCATTCCAGGAGAGAAAGTGGCGGGGGTTCCCTACATATCATCATGCGAGTGGTGCCCTCCACAACTCTAGGGGGCGCTTGGAGAGTATGACTCACTGGCCCCTGTTCCCATGGACCTTTGATGAGACGGACCTAAGAGAAAGCAATAACGGGCTCCACTGTGCTGTTCGTCAAATATCTGCCTCCCTCCCTTTCCAGGGTAGTTTTCTCATATTGTCCTTGGGGGAAACATGTGGGCTTCAGGTCTGTTCTGAGCCAAGCCACCCTGCACCCGAGTCTTGTTACCTGCTCCCATCCGCAGGCTGAGCACCATTTCAGCCCCGTGCAGTTTCTCTTGGGGTTCACACCCGGGATTCTTGGGACAAACAGAGGAATCACCACCAGACTCTGCGGCAAGGGTGTTGAGGCAAGAGGGTGATTTCTTTCACTGTACCCGCTCTCAAATCCCGGCAACGTGACCAACACACAGCAGATGGATATCAATCATAGGTTTTACTGAAGGCTTAGGAGTAACCAGAGAATTTCAATTTAGGGGGAAAAACTGCAGTGTACAAATAAATCTTCTTAGAGTCCCCCCAAAAATAAAAATATTTTAAAGGGGTCTTTTTATGTGTGGATCCCTTTGGCAGTCTGGTGAAGCCTGTGAGTTATGTTTTTAAATTCATGAAATAGAATAATTGACGCAACAACAAAGGAAATCAATTATATTTAAGTATACTACCAAAATATTAAACAAAACAAATGTGTGCTATAACACATGGGCTTCCTTGTTGATGCATTAAATAATAAGATCTAGCAGCGTGAGTAATAACTCTCATAATTCTGAAGTATCGCAGTCCTAAGTGTAAGCAACATTATGGATGAGTCACAACAATAACCTCGTAGGAAAACGAGTGGCAAAGTCACAGTATCGTTCATTCCACTGCACCTTGCGGCTTGTGTTTATAGTCGGAGAAAATGCTGGATTCCATTTAGAGGTTAATGAAAATAAAGAGATATTCTTTCCCATCCAAATTCATGGACCCCTTGAATTCTATCCTCAGGCTCCCCAAGGTGAGAGTCCCCCCGGACCCCTGTCTGGTGCGCTTCTTAGCCATGTGGCCCGGCCTCAGGGGCAGCCCTGCCCTCTCATTTCTCAGAGCTAATGCTTCTTTCTTCAGCCCTTCCCAGGGCAAATCTCTCTTTAGAAAACCCAACCTTGGGGCACCTGGATAACTCAGTTGGTTAAGCGTCTGCCTCTTGATTTTGGTTCAAGTCATGATCTCAGGGTTGTGAGATCAATTCCCACATCGGGCTCCCCTCTGGGTGTGGAGCCTGCTTAAGATTCTCTCTCTCCCTCCCCCTCTCCCCCTCCCCTGCCTCTCTCTCTCTCTCCCTCTCAAAACAAAACAAAAAAATCCCAAAAAACCAACCCAACCTCTATTACAGGACCTGTGTCCCTCTGAGTTCCCCTCCCCCCACAGGGACAATCCATAGAACTCAATACACCCTGGCAATAGGTAATAGGACTAATATTTTGGCAAATATTACACTGCTGCATGTCGATGTTAAGGCTGAACCCAGAGAGACTTCTTCAAGAGACTTCTTACCCCAGGGCTGGATGACAGATATTGACTTTTTAGGAAGGCAGTAGTCTTCAGAACCAAGATTCATGGACAGAGAAAACTTGTACAGTCAAAGGCTACAGGAGAGACTCAGACATTTGAATTCTTCTCCCAGTGTAAAGAAGATACCTCTGACCACCTTTCAGGCTGAACGGTGAGGCTGCAGCTAGGAAGAAGGAGCATATGACACAGGAGAAGTAAAGGACACTTCTCTCCCTTTTCTGGTCATGGGTTGGAGGGACAAGAAGGACAAATGATAAGGAAGAAGGAGAACTAAGAAGTCTATTCTGCTTGTCTCTCTCTCTCAGCACCAGGGGACAGAGGCTCCTTCCCTTACCCCTTCATGGGGACTCTGGGAGCCCACCAGACAGGGCACTTGCCCTAAGATGCTGCCTTTCGTCTAGTTAAATGTGTGGAGAAGGCAACCAGGTCATTCCCCTGAGCCTCACTCAATCATTGTGGGGCAGAGACACTAAATGAAGAGCTAACCTGTTTGCCACAGGGGAACACCAAGATGTCCCCAGAACAGAGGATGTGTGCAGACCCCTGGGCCACACCTGGTTGGAGGGTAAAGCATAGACTCAGGGACGTGCAGCCACGTAGAGCTGAAAGGTGGTCAAACAGTAAGGGCAGATCCCAGGACTCCTGAAAGAGCTGCATAAACTAGAAGGAGCCCCACTTTGCCAGTTCTAAGCTTCAGGCTGGGATGTGCCAGGAGGATGCCTGTGGCTATGTGACAAGACACGTCACCGGGGGAGACAATATGAGGGATTAAACATTTTTTAAAATAAACTTTATTTTTTGGAACACTTTTAGATTTACAGAAAAATCAAGAAGGTAATACAGAGTTCCCATATATCCAACACTCAGTTTTTTTCTACTATCATTTCACCATGAGGATGGTATGTTACATTTAATGACACACTATGATTAACCGAGGTCCAGACTTTATTCAAATTTCCTTAGGTTTTATCTAATGTCCTTTTTCTGTTCCAGGACCTCACCCAGAATGTGATGTTACATTTAGTTGTCATGTCTGCTCAGGCTCCTGTTGGTTGTTATACTTTCTCAGACTCTTCTTACTTTTGATGACCTTGACAGTTTTGAGGGGTATTGATCAGGTATTTTTTTTTTAAAGATTTTTAAATTTTTATTTATTTGACAGAGAGAGACACAGTGAGAGAGGGAACACAAGCAGGGGGAGCGGGAGAGGGAGAAGCAGGCTTCCCGCTGAGCAGGGAGCCTGATACGGAGCTCGATCCCAGGACCCTGGGATCATGACCTGAGCCGAAGGCAGACGCTTAACGACTGAGCCACCCAGGCGCCCCTTGATCAGGTATTTTGAATGTCCCTCCACTGGGATTTTTCTAATGTTTTTCCTATGATTAGACTGGGGTCATGGGTTTTGGGGAGGAAGACCTCGGAGGTAAAGTGCCACTTTTATCACATCCTATCAAAGGTACATACTATAAACATGATTTATCACTGTCCACGTTGACCTTGATCACCTAGCTGAGGTGTTTGTCAGGATTCTCCACTGTAAAGTTACTAATTTTCTCTCTTTCCACACTGTACTCTTTTCAATTTTTTTTATTAAAGTACAGTTGGCGTAATGTTAATATTAGTTTAAGGTATACAACATAGTGGCTTGACAGTTCTATACATTACACAATGCTCACCACAATTAATTAGAGTTACCATCTGTCACCATATAACGTTACCACAGTATTATTAACTATATTCTCCATGCTGTACTTTTCATTCCCACGGCTTATTTATTTTACAACTGGAAGTTTGTGCCTCTTAATCCTCTTCACTTATTTTGCCCATCTCCCCTCTGGCAACCACCACTTTCTTCTCTGTATTTGAGTCTGTTTGTTTCTGGTTTTTGTTTGTTTGTTCTCCCAGTTTGTGTTTTAGATTCCTCATATAAGTGAAATTATGTGGTATTTGTCTTTCTCTGTCTGACTTATTTCACTTAGTATAATACCCTTTAGGTCCACGCATGTTGTCACAATTGGCAAGCTCTCATTCTTTTTTATGGCTGAGTGATATTCCACTGTATATATAAATATGTGTGTGTGTGTACCACATCTTTATCCATTCATCTACTGACGGACATCTAGGTTGCATCCATGTCTTGGCTCTTGTAAATAATGCTGCAATAAACATAGGGGTGCATATATCTCTTTGAATTCATGTTTTCATTTTCTTTGCATAAATACCCAGTAATGGAATTACTGGATTGCATACTATATTTTTTGGAAGAAAGCTACTATGCTCAGGCTACACATAGGAAATGAGAAGTTATGCTCCATCTCCATCTCTGTGAGGGCAGAGTATATACATAAATTATCTGGAATTCTGTATAGGAGATTTTGTCTTTATTCAACTATGTGCTTACATACATATGGACTCATGGATATTTATTTTATATTTTGGGTAATAATTCAATACAACTTTGTTTTGTTGCTCAAATGGTTCCAGCCTTGGCCATTGGGAGCTCTTGGCTCCTGTGTTTTGAGCACTTCCTAACTTTCTGACACTGTAAGACGCTCCAGGCTTATCTTGCGTATTTCCAGCTCCAGCACGCTGGCCTGGTTTCTTCTCTTAGAAAATGATACTAGAGGGGCGCCTGGGTGGCTCAGTCATTAAGCGTCTGCCTTCGGCTCAGGTCATGATCCCAGGGTCCTGAGATCGAGCCCCGCATTGGGCTCCCCGCTCCGCGGGAAGCCTGCTTCTCCTTCTGCCACTCCCCCTGCTTGTGTTTCCTCTCTCGCTGTGTCTCTCTCTGTCAAATAAATAAAATCTTTAAAAAAAAAAAAAGAAAGAAAATGATACTAGAAACCAGCATCTGAGCCTTCCATGTACTTTTTTGTTACTGAAGTATTGTTGGTTCTGGTCCCTCTCAGTGGACAGGGCAATGAATATATGTGTGTGCGTTAACCTACATATAGGCATATGTATCTATACATGTTTCTGTATGTAACCATCTGTGTCCATATTAAGCTAAACAGGGGTTATTCTGATGTCTTCAACTCTAATCCATTATCACATGGATCATTCTAGCTGCCTGCCCTTACTTACCTGTAAATTCCTACTTCAACAGTGAGAAAGCCATCTCCTACCATCCAACATCCATTTACTTGTTTAATTGCAACACATTCATAGTCAGACGTGCTAACACTACACCTGTGGGAAATGTTATCAAAGACAATGCTTTTATGTGCAATTCCTTTTCCTTTAGTTTTACAGATCCACTCATTTCCAAAGTTACTTATGTCAACATGCCCCCTATCCCTTCAGTGAGCTTGTTTTATACATTTAAATACAGATTGATTTGCCACATTCTACATTCCATCCTGAGATCCTGCTGACCTCCTAAATGATTTTTTAAAATTTGCATACATTAAGGTTCACTCTTTGGGCTGAAGTTCAATGGATTTTGACAAATGCATACTGCCGTGTATCCACAATCATAGTATCGTGTAGAATAGTGTTGTTGCCCTAAAAAACACCCTGTGCTCCGCCTATTCAACCTTCCTCCTTTATCCCTAAACACCTGGCAACCACCAATCTTTTTATGTCTCCATAGTTTTACCTTTCCCAGAATGCCATTTAATTGGAACCCTACAGTATGCAGCCTTTTTCAGACTGGCTCCTTTCATTTACGTATAGCCATGTAAGATCTGTCTCTGTCTTTTTGTGGCTTCGTACCTCATTTCTTTTCATTGCTGAATAATATTCCACTTTATAGATGCACCACAGTCTGCTTATCTATTCACCCATTGAAGGACATCTTGGTTGCATTCAGTTTTTGGTGACTATGAATAAAGTTGCTATAAATCTATAGATTTATATATAGATTTATAAATAAACGTAATGCCATAAAACTGCATGCAGATTTTTTTTTTTTAGGGTTCTTTTTTTCTTTTTTTTGTTATGTTAATCACCATACATTACATCATTAGTTTTAGATGTAGTGTTCTATGATTCATTGTTTGTGCATAACACCCAGTGCTCCATGCAGAACGTGCCCTCCTCAATACCCATCACCAGGCTAACCCATCCTCCCACCCCCCTCCCCTCTAGAACCCTCAGTTTGTTTTTCAGAGTCCATCGTCTCTCATGGTTCATCTCCCCCTCCGATTTCCCCCCCTTCATTCTTCCCCTCCTGCTATCTTCTTCTTTTTTTTTTTTCTTAACATATATTGCATTATTTGTTTCAGAGGTACAGATCTGAGATTCAACAGTCTTGCACACTTCACAGCGCTCACCATAGCACATACCCTCCCCAGTGTCTATCACCCAGTCAGCTCATCCCTCCCACCAGCCCCCCAACTCCAGCAACCCTCAGTTTGTTTCCTGAGATTAAGAATTCCTCATATCAGTGAGGTCATATGATACATGTCTTTCTCTGATTGACTTATTTCACTCAGCATAATACCCTCCAGTTCCATCCACGTCGTTGCAAATGGCAAGATCTCATTCCTTTTGATGGCTGCATAATATTCCATTGTATATATATACCACATCTTCTTTATCCATTCATCTGTCGATGGACATCTTGTCTCTTTCCACAGTTTGGCTATTGTGGACATTTGCATGCAGATTTTCGTATGGACATAAGGTTCGATTGGTTGGGTAAATACCAAGGAGCACGATTGCTGGAGATCATAATAAGAATATGTTAAGCTTTGTAGGAAACTCCCAAACTGTCTTCCCAAGTGGCTGTGCCATTTTTGCAGTCCCATCAGCAAGGAAGAAAGTTCTTGTTGCTTCACATCTTTGCTAGCATTTGATATTCTCATTTTTGGTTTCAGATTTCAGCCATTCTAATAGGTGTATAGTGGTGTCTCATTGTTGTAGTAATTTGCATTTCTTTTTTTTTTTTTTAGATTTTATTTATTCATCCGACAGAGAGAGATACAGTGAGAGAGGGAACACAAGCAGGGGGAGTGGGAGAGGGAGAAGCAGGCTTCCCGCGGAGTGGGGAGCCCGATGCGGGGCTCGATCCCAGGACCCTGGGATCATGACCTGAGCTGAAGGCAGACGCTTAACGACTGAGCCACCCAGGCACCCCGTAATTTGCATTTCTTGATGACATATGATGTGAAGTATCTTTCCATATGCTTATTTGCCATCTGTATATTTTCTTTGGTGAGGTGTCTGTTCAAATCTTTTCTCCATTTTTTTCATTGAGTTGCTTGTTTCTTTATTGTTGAATTTTAAGATTTCTTTGTATATTTTGGCTATAAGTCCTTTGTCAGACATGTATTTTTTCAAATATTTTCTCCCAATGTGGGTTTGTTGTTTCATTCTCTTGACGGGACCTTTTGCAGGCATAATATTTTAATCTTAATAAAGTCCAGCTTACCACTTTTTTCTCTCATGGATCATGCTCTAGGTGTTTTATCTAAAAGTTCATTACCAAACACAAGGTCACCTAGATTTCTCCTATATTTTATTGTAGAAATTCTGTAGTTTTGTGTTTTACACTTAGGTCTATAATCTATTTTGAATTAATTTTATGAACCTGTGTTTAGGGTCATTTTTTTGCATGCAGATGTCTAGTTGTGCCAGCACCATGTGTTTAAGTTAACATATGCTTTCATTCTCCTGGTGGTCCTCTGGTCTCCTAGGAGAGGATCTTGGAGAGAATATGGATGCATGCACACATTTGCAAGCACTCACTCACCTCCCAGTGACAAGCAATAATTCCCAGAGATAGTTCAGCATAAGTCCATATAAAAGAATAGGCATGCAAAACGTTCCCTGCTCATCATGGAGAGGCAATATAACCTGCAAAACGTTCCCTGCTCATCATGGAGAAAGCATTTTTCCTCCTTCTTTTGCTAAGTCATACTCAGGGATGCATTTGTGTACAAGAAATGGGTATGGTTGTGACAATAATATGACAACTGAGCCAACTGCTTACTGTCACTATGGGTTGGAAATAAGCTGTGAAATCATCACTTTTTTCCCTTGACTGGACAGGAGCCAATTTTTGGAAAGGGCTTTTCTCTTCTTCAGTATACAGACTCACCCCCAACCTTTCTCAGAACAACCCCTGGGAGGTGAGAATAAAGCCATGTGCTTGCAGTTACACAAGGACCTTTCATGTCAGCTGCTGGGGACATAAGTGAAGACAGTATCCCACTGGTCCTGCTCTCCAGAGCTCACATTCTAACCCAAAATAGACTTGAGTTACAAATGCAGTTATAACAGTGACCAAGCAGCATTTTCCTGACTGCCTGCCACTCACTCTTTGGGAATGTAAGCTTCCCAAAGTCTTCGAGGCATTTCTCACATGGCTGTGTGCGCAGGCTCTCTTGACTCTTGACTGACAGTTGTCGTTTTCCTCCTTTCATCCATCAGCTTTTACCATCAAGGTACCACCTCCTCTCCCTGAACCTCTGCTGCCTGAGGCGAAAGTTTCTGTTGCTGATCCTCATGGAGGTGGCCACTGCTGGGACACAGCTGGACAATGCCCTTGGATGCCAATCAGCTGAAGGGCTGATCAGCAACACGTACAGTTTTGATTCATCTCAGAGCCCAAGAGGCTTGGGGTCTTTTTGTTTTGTTTCATGCTGTGTTTTGCCTTTACCTTCCAGTGATTCCTACCCTCCTCACCATCCTTGAGTTTCAAAAAATTTTCCAGCACATATTTTACGTGTGAGTCTCTTCTTAATTTTGTCAGGACAATGTGATCCATTTTGATCTTCATACTTATTCTTTAATCAATTTAGAAAAAAAATCTTTATTTTTATTATTCCCTCTTTTCTATAGCTTGGGTTTATTCCTAGGGAACACATGTAATTCTTGGGCTGAATCTCTATTTCTTTGCCCTACATGCTTAGTTCATTTCCTTTTTAACATGTGTAACCTTCATCCTTTCCTTCTGTGTTTGGGATCTTCTAATTTTTCTCGCATAGCAAAGCTTTGATTTATTTTTCAGTGAAACATCTACTCTTCATTGCCTCTAATGAGCATTTTTATTCTGCTGCCAGACGTTTCCTTCCTTTCCCCATTTGCATCTCTGCCTTTGCCTTCGTTTGTTCTCTCCCCGTCCCAAGGTCACAAAGCTCGTGTCTTCCTTATCCTTTATCATGACCCCAAGGACATGGTTTCTAGAATTTACTTCTGTTTCCTAAGATATCACCTTCAAGAATAGGTTATTTTCTTGAGCCTCTTGGGCAATATATTCCTTCCCACATGTTATGATGTTGTCTGATAGGCTCTACGTTTGGCTTGTTCGTTCTTACTGAAGCTTGGCCCTTACCAGTTTGTGGAATTTAACTAGTACCCATTTTGTCTGGGGCTCTGGGACCTGTGTGCGATGTTCTATTTTTCTGATTGTTGGATTTCCGGACTCTTAAAGAATTCACAAAATTAACAAAAACGTGCACTGCTTCCAACTCTCCATCTATAGTGCTTTTCATATATTATGTTTCAATAACAAATATCGTATTTATAATACTTTTAAATACTGAAATAGCTATGGAGAGATAGATATCATTATACTTATGTATCTATATCTATCACCTATCTACCCATGTCAACTTTGAGGAGCTGTCAGCTGGGGTCTCCCTTAATAGTACCTTGATGCTAGGACATGGTAACCACCTCTCCAGTGCATGAAAATATTTTCTGAGGTTGCCAGCATAGTGTGCTACTCTCTCGCTCATTTATTCAGCTCCTCTTTCTGCTTCAATTCTCTGCAAGTCTTACTATGCAAGAAACTAGGTATGCCTCCAGGTACATGGTATAGAAGGAAAAGTATTATAAATAGGATATTTGTTATTGAAATGTATTGAAATGTAATGCATGAAAATCCTTGTAGATATATAGATAAAAACTGTAATGATAGCCATTTCTCTATGGCATGCTAAAAACATTACTGAAATAAATGAGAAATATGGTAGTTAATTAAGATTTCTACACACACCTTATGTAACTGGTAAAATATTGATTGGTCCTGTGATCATGATAATAAGAGTACCTTCAAATAGTGTAAAGAACACTTTTCACTGGTAGTGTCCTAGTTCTGTTGGATAGTTTTATGAATGTGTTTGCACCCGTTGCAAGGTGAAACTTGGTCTATGTCATTAATACCATGACCAGGGAAAAACCTGATAGTTACCTAGAGTTGGCAGTCAGAATTCTGTCACAACATAATGAATGGAGTAGTGCTATTTACAAAGTGGAGTAATTTCACCGGTGTAACTATTATATTAAGTGAGATAATTCATAGAGAGCATTTAGGCCCGTGTCTGGCACATGGTATGCACCTCGTAACTGTTAGCTAGCACCATGGTCATTAATTGAATGTACCTTATCTAAGTTTAAACTCTTCACTGTATCCTTTAAAATCTACCTTATTATCAGACAAAATAAGAATAAGCTGTATTCATTAGGGTAGACTTTGTCATAGTAACCTAAAATCTTAGTGGCTAATAAATAAAGTGTGTGTGTCACTCCCATGAAGGCTAATACAGATGGAGACGTGCTCCCCCATCTGGGAGCTATGCCATGGGGAGCACAGGGCCTCCAGGGTCACATAGCAAGGGAGGAGAAAAAGAGGAGACACACCAGCTTTTAATTGCTTTTATCTCGAAGCGGTATATATCACTTTAGCACATATTTCATTGCCTAGAACTAGTCATCTGGCACCAACCCAACTGTAAGAGAAAATGAGTCCTAATAGATTCTACCACAGACCAGGAAGTAGAAAATTCTAGTTTTTAAATGTGTTTTCAACAAGACTTCAATAACAATTTCATGTAAATTATGTTTATGTTTTTTAGAGAGGTATTAATTCCAGCCAACTCTGTGGGATGGCAAAACTCACAAATTAGTACTAGTTCAAAAGGAAAAATGTGGGCGCCTGGGTGGCTCAGTTGGTTAAGCGACTGCCTTCGGCTCAGGTCATGGTCCTGGAGTCCCGGGATTGAGTCCCGAGTCGGGCTCCCTGCTCAGCAGGGGAGTCTGCTTCTCCCTCTGACCTTCCCCCCTCTCATGTGCTCTCTCTCTTTCTCTCATTCTCTCTCTCAAATAAATAAATAAAATCTTTAAAAAAAAAAACAAAACAAAAGGAAAAATGTTATAATGTTTTGTTCCCTTTAGTACATATAAGAAATTCCTTATTTTGAAAATAGAGAGGTATTTCTAAAAGAAATGTAAGTCCCCAAATTCCCACTAAACATTGGTCAATATTGGAAGAAAATCATTTTGAAGAGGAACCAAATTATTAGCTTTTTCAGCTTCTCTTCAGTCTAGAACTGGCTTTCCCTGGAGTGAGAAGAAGAAGGTAGGTCTGAATCAAAAGCTGTCTGACATTCTCCGAAATTGCTTGTGTTGTTCAAATACAAGAGGTGAACATATTTAATTTAAAAATGGGGTTTCAAGAGACTCCTGCTTCTGGTCAAGAAACAAGAACATGAATTGGATTTATCCTCCCACCTGAAACAATAATAACAATAGAAACTGGAAAATACATGAAACAATGGTTTTCACAGCAGTACGATAAAAAATGAACGGGAAAACCTAAGAAACAGAAAAAAAGTGAGCCCTCTGATTGCCCCAACATACTGCCTGAGGAGTTTCTAGGCCTCCACTCAAGGAGGAGCTTCAAAGTGCAGGCAGTGAAAATTGATAGGACTTCAAGGAGAAACAGACATATCCAAAATTACAGTTGGAGATTTTACACAAACTTGACTTGAATAACACTACCGTTCAACTTGACGTAATTAGAATTTGTAGAATATTCCTTCCAATAACAGCAGAATGCTCATTCTTTTTTATGTGACTATGGAACATCTACCAAAATAGACCATATTATGAGCTATAAATAAATAACCTAAAAGAGTTCAAGTCTTCCAAGTTATGTTCATGAATCACAGTGAGATTAAATTAGAAATCAGGCAGGCAGATAGTTGGAAAAAAAAACCCAAATATTTGGGAAATAAACAATGTACTTCCACATATGTAACCTATGAGTCAAAGAACTTGAAAGAGAAGTTGGAAATTATGTTGAACTGAATGAAAATATAAATGCATCATATCAGAATGTGTGGAATGTAGATAAAGTAGTACTTAAAGGAAAATTTATACCACTAAATATCCATATTGGAAATGAAGGAAGGTCTCAAACCAGTAATCTAACCTTCCACCTTAAGAAATTAGAAAAAGAAGAGAAAGTAAATCTAAAGCAAGGAAGGAAAGAATAAAGATCAGAAAAAATCAATAAAATAGAAAAACAATAGATAAAACCAATGAAACCAAAAGCTGGTTCTTTGAGAAGATCAATAAAATCAAAAAAACCTCTAGCTAGATCAAGAAAAAAAGGTGAGGTCACAAATTAGCAATATCAAGAATGAGAGATGTAACATCACTACAGGGTCTACAGATTAAAAGAATAAAAGTAGGGGTGCCTGGGTGGCTCAGTTGGTTAAGCATCTGTCTTTGGCTCAGGTCCTGATCCCAGGGTCCTGGGATGGAGTCCCACACTGGGCTCCCTGCTCAGCGGGAAGCCTGCTTCCCCCTCCCACTGCTGCTGCTTGTGTTCCCTCTCTTGCTGTCTCTCTCTGTCAAATAAATAAAATCTTTAAAAAAAATAAAAGAATAAGAATAGAATATTGTGAATAACTTTATGCCAGTAAATTTGACAGTGTAGATGAAATTGACTTATTTCTTAAAAGACACACACCACCAAGCCCACCCAAAAATAAATATACAGCCTGAATAGAGCTATCTCAGTAAAAAAAATTATTCACACACACACACACACACACACACACACACACAAAATAACTCCAGAGCCAGATGACTTCTTTGGTGAATTCTACTGAACAAATTTAGTAAAGAAATAATACCATTTCTACATAAACTCCTACAAAAAAACCCTGCAAAGCAGAGAATAATTCTCAACTCAACCAGCATTATCCTGATTTTTTAAAAGCAGACAAAAACATTACAAGAAAACTACAAAGCAGTATCCTTTATGAACATAGATGCAAAAATTCCTTACAAAATTTTGACAAATCAAATCCAACATTACATAAAAAATAATACACCATAATCAAGCAGGGCAGCTTATGTCAAAAATATAAAGTTGGTTTGACATTCTCTATGTGCTGCTGAAATGAGCACTTGGTTTGACATTCTAAAATCAAATAACAGGGGCGCCTGGGTAGCTCAGTCATTAAGCGTCTGCCTTTGGCTCAGGTCATGATCCCAGGGTCCTGGGATCAAGCCCTGCATTGGGCTCCCTGCTCGCAAGGAAGCCTGCTTCTCCCTCTCCCATGCCCCCTGCTTGTGTTCCCTCTCTCTCTGTGTCTTTCTCTGTCAAATAAATAAATAAAATCTTAAAAAAAATTTAAAATCAAATAACATAATTCACTATAACAGACTAAAAGAAAAAAAAATCATATAATCATCTCAATAGATGCAGAGAAAGCATTCAACTAAACCCAACATCTATTCCTGATTTTTTTTTTAAAAAAAAGACTTCCAGCAAACTAGGAATAGAAGGGAACTTCCTCAACCTGATAAAGAGCATCTCCAAAAAAACTTACAGCTACCGTCATCATACTGGTAAAAGACTGCATGCTTTACCCCTAAGATCAGGAACAAGAAAACTATACCCATTTTCTCCACTTCTATGTAGCATTGTACTAAGGGTCTAGCCTGTGTAATTAGAAAAATAAATAAAAGGCATCCAGATTGAAAAGGAAAAAGTAAAACTGTCTTTATTTACAGTTAACATGGTTGTTGTATTAATTTGTTACTGCTGCATAACAAATTACTATAAATTTAGTGGCTTAAAATACCTATTTATTGTCTCACAGTATCTGTAGGCTGAGAGTCTGGTTAGGTCTAGCTGGGTTTTCTTTTTAGGGTCTCAAAAAGCTAAAATCAAAATGTTCAGTGGACTACATTCTCATATGCAAGTTTGGCTAGGGAAGGATCTGCCTCCAAGCTCCTTTAAGCTGTTGGCAAAATTAATTTCCTTGAAGCTATAGAATTCATGGCAGAGAGAGAGGGCAGTGGGAGGACAAAGAGAGGGAGAGAGGAGTGGGAGGACAGAGAGGGGGAGAGAGAGATGTTACAACTTGAGTCTCTGACCTATAGATCTTTTGAAGGGATCACTTAATTAGTTCAGGCCCATCCAGGATAATCTCCCTTTTGGTTAACCTAAAAGTCAGCTTATTCAATATTTTCATTACTTTTGCAACTTTGAAATTTAAATTTATCCCTTCACCTTTGCCATATTCTATTCATTTTAAGTGAGTCACCGTTTTGCCTTTGCTATAGGGAAAAGGATTACACAAAAGCATGGATACTGGGAAGAGGAAAGTCAGGAGAGCCATCTTAGAATTTTGCCTACCATATTCACCTATGAAGAAAATCAAATGGCATTGTCAAAAGAAAATTCAGAGTTTTACTTGATGTGAATATTTTGTTGAGCAAGAAATAAACTGCAAATGGGGAGACTTCAAAATCGAGAGATAAGACACTCACTCTCTGCAGTTGCAGCCCAGTTTATAAAACATGAGGAAGTACATTACTCTGTAGGTTACTAGAAACTTCTTTTCAGAGGAATAGCACTACGTAAGCTTACTTCTTTCTAGATGATTGGCTAGGAAGCTACAAGGTCACCCTGACATGAAGAAAGCTTAAGTTTTAAGGTCAGAGACAGCATTTGGGGAAAATCAGGACAGTATAGTGAGGAATAGTGGTGAAAGTGGATATTCTTGCCTGGTTCCTGATCTTAGTGGGAAAGACTTGAGTCTTTCACCATCAAGTATGTTAGTTTTAGCTTTTTTGTAGATGCCCCTTATCAGGTTGAGGAAGTTCTCTTATATTCCTAGTTTGTTAAGAGTTTTGTTAATATGGGTGGAGGTTGAATCTTGTCGCATTTTTTTTCTGCATCTATTTATGAGACCATTTGGGTTTTTTTTTTTCCTTTGGGCTATTATTATGCTGGATTACATTGATTGGTTGTTGAATATTAAAGGCAGACTTGCCTTCCTGAAATAAACAGCACTTGGTTATGTTGCATTGTCCTTTCTGTTTTGCTGGATTTGATTTGCTGATTTTTTTAAAAGGAATTTTGCATCTACATTCATGAGAGATATTGTCTGTAGTTTTCTTTCATTGTATTTTCTTTGTCTAGTTTTGTTATCAGGATAATGTTGGCCTCCAAAAATGAGTTGGATAGTCTTTCCTTCTCTTCTATTTTCTGGCAGAAATTTTGTGGAACTGTTGTATTTGTTTCTTTAAAGTTTTGGTAGAATGGGATAGTGGAACCAGCTGGGGTTGTTAATCACAAGTTCAATTTCTCTAATAGTTATAGGACCATTCGTGTTATCTGTATCTATAAATCTATGTCTGTATCCTAGTCAGGGGACTACTCAGGTTATCCATATCTGTATTAGGTTTCATCTTGGGTGATTTTGAGAATTTTTTGGTCCTTTTAATGTAAGCTCTCACAGTTGCCTCTACTATTTCTTATCTTTTTTAATGTTTAGTAGATCTAGAGTGACATGCTTCTTTCATTCCTGAAACAAGTAATTTGTGACCTCTCTCTCTTTTTCTTTTTCAGTCTTACTAGGGGATTGCCAATTTCATTATCTTCAATCGACAAGTTTCTGGTTTCATTGATTTTTCCTATTGTTTTTGTTTTCAATTTCACTGATTCCCCCTTGCTCTTTATTTATTCTGCTTTTCTTTTCTCAGGAATGTTAAAGGAGAAGCTCATATTATTGGTTTGAGACTGTTTTTCTATTCTTTTCTTTTTTTTAAGATTTTATTTACTTATTTGACAGAGAGAGAGACAGCGAGAGAGGAAACACAAGCAGGGGGAGTGGGAGAGGGAGAGGCAGGCTTCCCACTGAGCAGGGAGTCCGACGTGGGGCTTGATCCGAGGACCACGGGATCATGACCTGAGCCGAAGGCAGATGCTTAATGACTGAACCACCCAGGCACCCCTGTTTTTCTATTCTAATGTAAGCATTTCATATTATGACTTTTCCTGTAAGCACAGTTCATCCTACAAATGCATTTTAAATTTTGTTTAGCTTAGGGGCGCCTAAATTAATTATACAATTATTTTAATTAATACAATTATTAATATATTTGCACCATATCTATAATTTTATTGTTTGTTATGTGTTTATATCTTCTGCTTTTCATTCCTCTGTTATCCCTTCTTCCTTCTTTTGGGTTATTTAAATGCTTTTTTAGTATTTCACTCTAACTTATCTATTATTTTTTACTATATCTCTTGATATAATATTTCTGCTTTTGCTCTAGGAATTACAATACACATATCTAACTTTTTACAATCTAATTAGAATTCATATTTTTAAATTTTGTATATTAAAAGTTGATTTATTGACATCAGTGTTGCATAGCATGAAGTTCACAATTTTAAAGTATATAACTCAGTGGTTGATCGTATATTCACAGTGTTGTGCAACCATCACAACTATCTAATTCCAGAACGTTTCCATCACCCCAAACAGAAATCCTATACTTCCCATTTTTCTCTTCTCCCCATCCCATGGCTAATACTAATCTACATTTTGTCCATATGGATTTGTCTATTCTGGACACTTTTTATAAGTTGGATCATACCATATGTGGACTTCTGTGTCTGATTTCTTTCACTTAACATAATGTGTTCATGTTCAGTCATGTTGTAGGATGTATCAGTACTTCGTTCCTTTTTTTGGCTAAATAATATTCCATTTTATCAATATACTATATTTTGTTTATCCATTCATCAGTTTATGGACATTTGTGTTGTTTCCAATTTTTAGCTATTATGAATAATGCTACTACAAATATTTATGTATAAGTTTTTGTGCGAGCATATACTTCAGTTCTTTTTGTATAGCTTAGGAGTGAAATTGCTAGGCTGAGTGGTAATTCTATGTTTAACTTTTGAGGAACTTCCAACTTTTCCAAAGTGATTATATCATTTTACATTCCCACCAGCAATGTACATCCTTGCCAACACTTATTAATTTCATTATTATTTTTAAAAATTTTTATTATTATTGCCATCCTAGTGGGTTTTGATCTCATTGTGGTTTTGATTTGCCTATTTCTAATGATTAAGGATGTTGACCCTCTTTTCATATGCTTATTGACCACTTGTATATCTTCTTTGGAAAAATAGCTATTTAAATTCTTTGCCCATTTTAAAATGGGTTATCTTTTGTTATTGAGTTTAAAGACTTATTTATATTCCAGGTATTAGACCATTATCAGATATATGGTTTGCAAATATTTTCTCCCATTCTGTTGGTTGTCTTTTCACTTTCTTTGATTTACAATAGTTGCTAATTTCGATGAAGTCCAATTGATCTGTTTATTTTGTTGCTTGTACTCTCTGTGTCATACTTAAGGAGCTATTGCCTAATCCAAGGTCATGAAGATTTACACCTATATTTCCCTCTAGGAGTTTTGTAGTTCTAGCCCTTACATTTAGATTTTTAATACATTTTGAGTTAATTTTTGTATATGGTGTGAAATAGGTATTCAAATTTATCCTTTTGCATTATGAGTATCCAGTTGTCCTAACATTTGCTGAAAAGACTCTTCTTTCCCCATTGAATGGTCTTGGGACCCTTGTCAAAAATCTATTGACCATAAATATATGGGTTTTATTTCTGGACTCTCAATTCTATTCCATTGCTGTGTATTTCTATCCTTGTTCCTATCCCTACTCTGTTCTGATAATTGTACTTTTGTAGTAAGCTTTGCAATCAAATAGAGTGAGTCTTTCAACTTTGTTCTCTTTTTCAAGATTGTTTGACAGGAGCACCTGGGTGGCTCAGTTGGTTAAGCGTCTGTCTTCAGCACAGGTCATGATCTTAGGGTGCTGGGATTGAGCCTCACATTGGTCTCCCTGCTCAGCAGGGAGTCTGTTTCTCCCTCTCCCTCTGCCCCTACCCCTCTTGTGTGCTCTCTTTCTCTCAAATCAATAAATTAAATCTTAGAAAAAAGATTGTTTGGCTATTCAGGGTCCCTTGAAAATCCATATGAATTTTGAGATAAGCTTGTCCGTTTTTGCAAAAAGGGAGCTGAAATTTTGATATAGATTTCATTGAATAGGTGGGTCAATTTGGGGATTATCATCCTGTAGTTCTTTACATATAGTTTCCCTTAACTCTTTGAACATTTTATAAATAGCTAATTTAAAGTCTTTGTGTATTAAGTCCAACATCTGGACTCCCTCAAAGACAGTTTCTATTGATTGTCTTTTTCTCTGTGGACTATATGGGCAATACTTTCTTCTTTCTTTGAATGTCTTGTAATTTTTCTTAAATACTGGATATTTTTACTACTACTATTATAAAGGGATAATTTTGGAAACTAGATCCTCTTCCTAACCCCAGGATTTGTGTTGCTGCTTGCTTTAGTTGTTGCTTTTATTTGTTTTGTGACTTATCTGAATTAATTTTGTAAAGTCTATATACTTTGTCATGTGTAGTCACTGAAGTCTCTGTTCTGTTAATAGTTAGCTAATAATTGGGTAGAGATTTCCTTAAACTCTTGAAACCAAAAAAATCTTCCAGTCTTTGTAAAGCAGCTCAGTTAGGGCATGTCTTTAACACTCAGTCAAAAAATTGATGACTATCATAGTCTTCACTTTCTGCTTGCATAAAGCCTAAAGGTCAGCCAGAATTGAGTACTTAGGGCCTTCCCAGGGCTTTCCTGAGCATGCCCACAGCCCTGGGAATGCATATTGTCCTCTAAATTCTTAGGAATATGTTAGAGTTTTCAAAAGTCCTTTTCTTCCAAAGTATCTAATTTCCCAGGCTTTCCTCCCCAATTTTTTTGGGTAGTCTATTGTTTAGCCCAATTGTTTTCCCTGGGCTCAGGCAGCAGTGACTAAAATATTTGCCTGTCAATGTTTTCAACTAATGGCCCCTGAGGAGTGGCATTAGCACAAGGCACAACCAAGTTAGGTGAGATAAAATCAAGTCTTTTGAGCCATCAGACAGGTCAAAACAAAATAATTGCAAGTATTTGTGAATGAGGTCCGTTCTACTATCTCTGGTTCCAGTGTTGGGAATGTGGACTGTCATTTTCAAGGCTACTAATTATCTGGGGGACAAAGACTAGCATAAGTTAACATACTCCAAAACTCATTGTTCTTACCAAGATTCAACTATTTTTTTCTTGAGTAAGTGGGTTCTTGGGGCTTCCACAAGCTTTTGGCTAATTTCCAGATATCCAAAAAAGTTCATTCCGACTTTTTTTTGCCAGTTTAAAAAAATTACTTTTTCGGAGTAACAGAATTTTAGAGTTCCCTATTCTGTCATTTTCACCGATGTCACTTGCTATTTTATCACTTCAAGTAGAATGTAGAAATCTTACCACCACATAGGTCCCTTTATATTCCTCTTTTATGTTATAGTTGTCTTATACATTACTTCTACATACGTTGGGACCCCATCAAATAATGGTACAGTTTTTAATTTCATCCATTAAGCATATTTCAACAGAAGAATAGTCTGTTACACTAACCCCTATATTTACCTTTCTATTGTTTTTCTTCATTCTCAATGTTCTAAGTTTCTTTTTTGTATCATTTACGTTCTATCTGAAGAACTTCTTTTAGCAATTCTTTTAGAGAAGTTTTGCTGGCAAGAAATTCTCATTGCTTTCCTGCATTTAAGAATTTTATTTCACCTTCATTCCTGAAGGATATTTTTACTGTATATAGAAATCTTTGTCAATAATTCTTTTCTCTCAGCACTTCAAAAGTATTGTTCTATTTTCTTTGGCCTCATGATTTCTCATGAGAAATCCAGTTACGTGATTCAAACTGTTTTCCTACAAGCAATGCACCATATTCTTCTGTCAGATTTCAAGATTCTTTTTTCTTAGGACACTGGGTGGCTCAGCCATTAAGCGTCTGCCTTTGGCTCAGGTCATGATCCCAGGGTCCTGGGATCGAGCCCCAAGTGGGGCTCCCTGCTCAGTGGGGAGTCTGCTTCTCCCTCTCCCTCTGCTGATCCCCCTGTTTGTCCCCCCCTTTCTGTCAAATAAATAAATAAAATCCTTTTTGAAAAGATTCTTTTTTCTTTGCCTTAGTTCTCATCAATGTATGATGTGTTTGGCATAGATTTCTTTGGATTTATCCTATTGCAGTTCTCTGAAATTCTTGGACCTATATAGATTTGTATCTTTTGCCAAATTTGGGAAGTTTTCAGCCATTATGTCTTTAAATACTTTTTCTGTACCACACTCTTTTCCCTCTCCCTTAGGACTCTGGTAACATGCCTTTTGGTATTGTCCCATGGGCCTTTTAGGCTCTGTTCACTTTTTTTCAAACTTTTTTTTCTGTGTTGTTCAGATTTCTAAAGTTCTTCCTTCAGGTTTTCTGGCTCTTTCCTTTTCTATCTCATGTGGAGCTCATCCTGTGTGTTTTCATTTTGTACTTTTAAGTTTTGAAATTTCCTTTGGCTATTCTTTATATCTTCTTTTTCTTTGCTGAGACTTTCTTTCCATTCTTTCCAAAAGTGTTTGACCTTATTTGGAGTATTGTATGATAGCTGCTTTAAAGTATGTGTAAAGTATAAAGATAATTCCAATATCCATGTCCTCCTGGCATTGACATGTGTTTGGTTATCTTTTTCCAAACAAGTATAGCTTTTCCCGTTTTGTTGTATTTTGAGAATTTATGATTATATCCTGGACATTTAGAATATTTTGCTATGTGACTCAGAGTCTTATTTATATTATGGACAATGTTGACTGTGTGTGTGTGCACGCACACACACATGCACATGCTAGCAGGCAATCAGCCTGGTTGGGTTTATGCCTCCCATTCTGATTGGTTGGAATTCCAATTTCAGTTAAATTTTCAAAGCCTTTGCATTCCTATTCAGATCTGTCCTGAATAGGACAGATCTATTTCTATTCAGATCTGTGTGTGTACGTGCACACACACGCACATGCTAGCAGGCAATCAGCCTGGTTGGGTTTATGCCTCCCATTTATATTGGTTGGAATTCCAATTTCAGTTAAGTTTTCAAAGCCTTTGCATTCCTATTCAGATCTGTCCCATGTGAGTGACACCAGTGGCTAGTTTGACACATGGGCTCTTATCTAACCCATTGTTCCATTCTCAAAGTCTATATATGCTTGTTAGGGTCAGATCAATCTACTCATATGGGGTTGAGACCAGAAGTTTATAAACAATTTACAGTAGTCACCTTAGCAAAGTTTTCCTCATTCATGATCTTATAAGCACTTTTCATTTTCCAGGTACTCTCTGTTTTGGTCCTCCAACTAGAAAGCTACAAATTTTATTACCTCAAGCTACTGTACCCTTTCTACAATTGCACTTGTGTCAGACAAGCAAAAGGAGGACAGAGGAAGACAAGAAGCAATGGAGGTCCTTATAACCCTTTTGGGACCACATATTATCTGATCAGAGAGGAAGGTTTTCCTTCCTCTGAGTTGTAGGCTCCTACTGGTTCTCATTACCCTTACTGCTTTTGCTTTTATGGATTGTTTGAGGGCTGAGATACAAGAGAATAGAGAAAAAATTAAAAAAGAAATAATGATGGTGAATTTCATCTTCTTTCTTTTAGGAAATCACCTCCCCATACATCAAGTCAGAACTTGAGGCATCTCCTGGAGTCTTCTATGTTGTCCTAATTCTCACAAGTTTCAGGCTTCCCTAAGTTCAGGCCTGGAAATACCAGAAGAAAGTAATGATAAACTCATCACTAGTGGGTGGTCCTTTGAATTCTCATGTTCTTCCCCAATCTGCCTGTTAGTAGTTGTTTTTAGAGTCCTCAATTAGCTGCTCCATGCATTCTGCCTTGATTTTACACTACATTCAGTGGGATATATATTAGGTTCAGTATGCTTATTTCATCTTACCCAGAAGTGGAAGCCTGGTCAGTTGACTTTTTGGCAAAAGTGCAAAAACAATTTAATAGTGAAAGCATAGTTTGTCAATAAAACTTGTTGAAATGCCTGGATAGCTACATGTATATATCCACATACATACATAGGTACATACATACATACATCCACACTTCAATCATACATTTCACCATATTCAAAACTTAACTCATAATGAATCTTGGACCTAAATGTAAAGCATAAAATTATAAAACTTGTAAGAGAAAACTTTTGTGACCTTGGGTTAGGCAAATATTTAAAAACTATGATCCCAAAAGTATGATTCCTAAAAGAACAACTTCATAAAGTAGACTTCATCAAAATTAAGAATTTTCTCTTTGAAAGATACTGTTAAGAGAATGAAAAAATGAGCCACAGACAGAGTGGAAATATTTGTAAATCACATATCTTATAAAGGACTTGTATTCAAACATATAAAGAGCTCTCTAAATTCAACTAAAAACTCAAAATAAAAATGGGTAAAAGATATGAACAGATAATTTACCAAAGAAGATATACACAAATAAGCCCCTGAGAAGATAGCTAATATCATTAACCATTAAGGAAATGCAAATCAAAAATACAATGAGATGCTATCATGTACCTATTAAAATGTCTAAAATTAAAATGACTACCTATACCAAGAGATGGTGAGAAAGTAGAGCCACTGGAATGCTCATACACTGCTAGTGGGAGTGTAAAATGGTACAACCACTTTGCATAATTGGCATTTTTTTAAACAGTTAAACATACATACTAATACATTCTAAATACAACCGTTATATGACCTGCCATTCCACCTCTAGGTATTTAATCAATATAAATGAAAGCATGTGTTCATGCAAAGATTCAAACATGACTGCTCATTGCAACTTTATTTATAATAGTCAAAAACTGGAAGTAACCTAAATGTCCATCAACAGGTTAGTAGATTAACAAATTATGGTATATTCATACAATGAAATACTATTCAGCGAACTATTGTTACATACAAAATTATGGGTGCATTTCAAAATATTATGCTGAAATAAAGAAGCCAGACAACAAAAATGCATACACTAAAATTCTATTTCTATAAAATTCTAGAAAAAGAAGTTATAATGATTCCTATGGGAGAGGGGAGAGGATGAAAGAAGTGGAGGGAAGAGATATGAGGAAACTTTTGGAGGCAATGGATATATTTATCATCTTGATTGTGGTGATGGCTTCACATGTATTAAAACTTACTAAATTGTATGCTTTATATGCAGTTTAATATATGTCAATTACACTTATAAGCTTATTTTTAAAATGGGTTTTTACATCATTCTCTGTGATTGTGAAATCGGCAGAAATTCCCCTACTTCTTGGGTTTATGGTTAAAGTGCTATTTCGCACATTGTCTATTTGTGTAAATTCACGAGTTCATTAATGGTCATTTGGGAAGAAGCATATTGATCACTTTACATCTCCTTCCACCATATTTGACTGTTTTCTAGCTCTTATCTTTGTCACTTCATTTATCCCACTTTCTCATTTTGTTTATTGTTCTTTTTGAGTTGAATGTTCAGTAAATTTACTTCTATTCCTTCAGTTAAATTGTGTTTTCCTGTATATAATTGTATCTATCGATACAAACAAGTAAAGAGAAGGAAGCCAAAGTCATGCTTGACCCCCCTCTCCAGATAAGAACACTACTGACATTTTTGCCAACATCCTTCCTGACATCTTCCTGTCCATGTATACATTTTGTGCGTATGTTTGTGTATGCAGAAAAGTACACAACTCATAAGTATACAGATTACCATGAACTAAATGTACCCATGTAACCAGCACTCAGTTAACAGACCATTGCCAGCGTCTCAGAAGACATTTTCATACCCGCTGCCAATCACAGTCCTCTCCCCATCAACCCAAGGGTAACTACTGTCTTGACTTCTTTTTTTTAAAAAGATTTATTTATTTATTTTAGAGAGGGGGAGGGGCAGAGGGAGAGGAAGACAGAGTATCTCAGGCAGACTCCCCACTGAGCATGGAGCCCAAGGTGCTCAGTGCTTGATCTCACAACCCCGAGATCATGACCTGAACTGAAATCAAGAGTTGGATGCTTAACCAACAGCCCTCCAGGTGCCCCTCTACTGTCTTGACTTTTAATGACATAGATTACTTTTGCCAGATTTTAAATTTTATTTAAATGTAATCATGAGGGGCACCTGGGTGGCTCAGTTGTTAAGCGTCTGGCTCAGGTCATGATCTCAGGGTCCTGAGATCGAGCCCCGCATCAGGCTCCCAGCTCGGCGGGAAGCCTGCTTCTCCCTCTCCCACTCCCCCTGCTTGTGTTCCCTCTCTCGCTGTGTCTCTCTCTGTCAAATAAATAAATAAAATCTTAAAAAAAAAAAAATGTAATCATGAAGCATACATTCTGCTTTATCTGTCTTCTTTCACTCAGCATTATATTTATGAGGCTCTTCCGTATGGTTTTAGGGTGTTGTAGTTCATTCACTATTGTGGAGCTACATTATCTCTCTGCTATGTGAATATATCATAATTTATTTGTCAATTTTATTGTTGATAGGCATTTGGGTGGTTTCCAGTTTGAGGCTATTATGAGTAGTGCTGCTATAAATATTCTAGTGCATGTCTTTTGTGAGCATATGAATACTGTTTTATTGTTTATATACTTAAGAGAGAAATTGCTGGGTCATGTACATGCAATTAAGATGCATCTAACTTTAAGTGCTATCATACTAGACAAACTATTTTGTAATTTGATTTAAGCACTGAACAATAAGTCATAGGCATATTTCCATGTCAATTAATAGTATTAACTATGTGAATGTACCATGCTTTAATCATTTAGTTGTTTATTGATAGGCGTTTGCTTTGCTTCCAATTTTTCATTAATATGAGCAATAAAATACTCCATGTCCTTATAAATTATCTCTGTTCAATTGACTGGTTATCATTTTAGGATAAAGGCTTAAAACTGGAATTGCTGCATCTAAGGGTATGTCCATGTGCTTATAAATTTTGATACACATTGTCCAACTGCCTTTTTGAAATGAGGTACAATTTACAATCTCACCAACATTGACTAAGAGGGAACATTCTTCTATGTCCTCACTCACACTGGATTTTATGTATATTTCTAAACTCTTGTCAGTCTGATGGAATAACCTCACATCTTTGCATTAAGTTATATTTCTTTCTCTCTCTCTCTTTTTGTGGGAGAGTAAGAGAGCACGTGCATGAGGGGGAGAGAAAGAGGGAGAGAGAGAATCTTAAGCAGGCTCCATGCCCATCATGGAGCCCAACATAGGGCTTGATCTCACCATGTTGAGATCATAACCTGAGCTGAAATCAAGAGTTGGATGCTTAACCAACTGAGCCATCCAGGTGCCCTCCTAATAGTTTTTCAATTGATTTGGTATTAGGTTATTTGTTGCATGATGGTACATTACAAATATTTTCACCATGGATTATACTCTGTCATTATTAGATGACTCTCCTTGTCCTATTTAAACATTTTCATCTTGAATTCAATTTTGTCTGATACTTAAATTGTGAGCTTTCTTTTTTTTTAATTGAAGTATAATTGACATAGAACATTATATTAATTTCAGTTGTACAACATAGTGATTTGATATTTGTATACATAGTGAAATAATCACCGTAAGTCTAGTTACCATCTGTCACCATCCAAAGATACAAAGATTTACTCTCTTAACAACTTTCATATGCAATACAATATTATTGACTATAGTCACCATGCTGTGACACATTACAGCCCATGTCTTACTTATTTTATAACTGGAAGTTTGTACCTCTTGGTCCCCATTTCACCTACCCCTAAATCCCGCTCCACTCTGGCAACCACTACTCTGTTCTCTGTATCTAGGAGGTTTGTTTGTTTTGTTTGTTCATTTGGGTTTTTGTTTTGGGTTCCACATATAAGTGAAATCATACAGCATGTGTCTTTCTCTGTCTGACTTATTTCACTTAGCATACCATCAAGGGCCAGCCACGTTGTTGCAAATGGCAACATTTCATCCTTTTTTGTGGCTGACTAGGATTCCATTGAATAATATATCACATCTGTATCCATTCATCTATCTGTAGACCCTTAGATTGCTTCCATATCTTAGCTATTGTAAATGAGTTTGCAATGAACATAGGGGTGCATATATCTTTTCAAATTAGTCTATTTATTTTCTTCAGATAAATACCAGAAGTGGAATTGCTGGATAATATGGTAGTTCTATTTTTAATTTTTTGAGGAACCTCCATACTGTTTTCCACAGTGGCTTCACCAATTTACATTCCCACCAACAGTGCACAAGTGTTCCCTTTTCTCCACATTCTTGCCAATGCTTGTTATTTCTTGTCTTTTTGATAATAGCCATTCTGACAGGTACGAGGTGAGATGTCATTGTGGTTTTGATTTGCATTTCCCTGATGATTAGTGCTTGAGGATTTTTCATGTTCCTGTCAGTCATCCATATATCTTCTTTGGAAAAATGTCTATTCATATCTTCTGCCCCTTTTTCAGTCAAATTGTTTGGGGTTTGTTGTTACCGAGTTGTAGGAGTTCTTTATATATTTTAGATACTAACCCCTTATCAGATATATGATTTCAGATATCAGATATATGATCTTCTCCTGTTTAGTAGGTTGCTTTTTCATTTTGTTGATGTTTTCCTTCACTGTTCAGATGCTTTTTAGTTAGATGTAATCCCATTTGTTTATTTTAGCTTTTGTTACCCTTGCCTTCGGAGTCAGATAAAAAAGTCACTTCCAATACTGATGTCAACAAAGAGCTTACCCTGTATGTTTTCTTCTAAGAGTTTTACAGTTTCAGGTCTTGTATTCAAGTCTTTAATCCATTTTGAGACAATTTTTGTGTATGGTGTAAGATAATGATTCAGTTTCATTCTTTTGCATGTAGCTAACTAGTTTTCCCAACACAATTTATTGAAGAGACTGTCCTTTTCACATATTTTTACCTTCTTTGTCATAAATTAATTGACCATATATGCATGGGTTTATTTCTGGGCTCTCTATTCTGTTCCACTAATCTATGCATATGTCTGTTTTTATGCTAATACCAATACTGTTTTGATTACTATAGCTTTGTAATACAGTGTGAAATCAGAAAGCATGATACCTCCATATTTGTTCTTTTTTCTCAAGATCAACTTAACTGTTTAGCATCTTTTGTGGTTCCATACAAATTTTAGGATTGTTTGTTCTATTTCTGTGGAAAATGTCATTGGAATTTTGATAGGAATTGCATTGAATCTGTAGATTGCCTTGGGAAATATGGGCATTTTTAACAATATTAATTATTTTAATCCACGAGCATTAAATATTTTCCCACTTATCTGTGTTTTTTTCAATTTCTTTCTTCAATGTCTTATAGTTTTTAGCGTACAGGTCTTCAACCTCCTCAGTTAAATTTATTCCTAGGTATTTTGTTCTTTTTGATGCAGTCATAAATGGGATTGTTTCCTTAATTTCTCTTTCTGATTGTTAGTTGTTAGTGAATAGAAATGCAACAAATTTTGTATATTGATTTTGTACCCTGCAAATTTATTGAATTTGTTTATTAGTTCTAATAGATTTTTTAGGTGGAGTCTTTGGGGTTTTCTATATATAAAATCAAGTTTTCTGCAAATACTAACCATTTTACTTCTTCCTTTCTGATTTAGATCACTTTTATTTCTTTTTCCTGCATAATTGATCTGGTTAGGATTTCCAATACTATGTTGAATAAAAGTGGTGAGAGTGGGCATCCTTGTCTTGTTTCTGATCTTAAAGGAAGGGTTTTCAACTTTTTGCTGTTGAGTGTGTTAACTGTGGGCTTGTCATATATGGCTTTTATTATGTTGAGTTACATTTCATCTATACCCACATTATTGGGAGTTTTACCATAAGTGGATGTTGAAGTTTGTCAAATGCTTTTTCTTTATCTATTCAGATGATCATATGGTTTTTGTCCTTCATTTTGTTAATGTGGTGTTGTCATGTTGATTGATTTGTAGATGTTAAATCATCTTTGTATCACTGGAATAAATCCCATTTGATCATGGTGAATGATCCCTTTAACGTATTGTTGAATTCAGTTTGCCAATATTTTGTTGAGGATTTTTGCATCTATGCCCATCAGGGATATTGGCCTGTATTTTTGTGTGTGCAGTGTCTCTGTCTGGTTTTGGTATCAGGGTAATGATACTTTTGTAAAATGAGTTTGGAAGAGTTCTCTCCTCTTTAATTTTTTGGAAGAGTTTGAGGAGGATCTTTAAATATTTGGTAGAATTCACCCAGTGAAGCCATCTGACCCTGGACTTTTGTTTGTTGGGAGTTTTTTGATTACTGATTCAATCTCTTTACTGATAATCAGTCTATTAAGACTTATTATTTCTTCATGATTCCTTCTTAGAAGATTATATGTTTCCAGGAACTTATCCATTTCTTCTTCAATTTATTGGCATATAATTTTTCAGAGTAGTCTCTTAAAATCCTTCGTATTTCTGTGGTGTCATTTATTATTACTTCTTCTCTTTCCTTTCTGAATTTATTTGAGTCTTCCATCTCCTTTTCTTAGTGAGTCTAGCTAAAGATTTTGTTTAACTTTCAAAGAACCAGCTCTTAGTTTCATTATTCTTTCTTACTGTCATTTTATTTATTTATTTATTTATGATTTTATTTATTTATTTGACAGAGAGAGACAGCGAGAGAGGGAACACAAGCCGGGGGAGTGGGAGAGGGAGAAGCAGGCCTCCCGTGGAGCAGGGAGCCCGATGCGGGGCTCGATCCCAGGACACTGGGACCATGACCTGAGCCAAAGGCAGACGCTTAACAACTGAGCCACCCAGGCGCCCCTTTATTGTCATTTTAATCTCCATTTTATTTTATTTATGCTCTAATTATTTTTTCCCTTCTACTACCTTTGGGTTTTGTTTATTCTTCTTTTCCTAGTTCCTTTAGGTATAAATTTAAATTATTTATTTAAAATTTTCCTTGTTTCTTGAAGTAGGCCTGTACCTCTGTAAACTTTCCTCTTAGAACTGCTTTTGCTGCATCCCATAGGTTTTGGGATATGGTATTTTCATTTCATCTTTCTTGTTTTTTTTTTTTTTTTTAAGATTTTATTTATTTATTTGACAGAAAGAGAGACAGTGAGGGCAGGAACACAAGCAGGGGGGGTGGGAGAGGGAAAAGCAGGCTTTCCGCTGAGCAGGGAGCCCAATGCGGGGCTCGATCCCAGGACCCTGAGATCATGACCTGAGCCAAAGGCAGGCGCTTAATGACTGAGCCACAAAGGCGCCCGTCTTCGTTTTTTTTTAATTTCTCCTTTGATTTCTTCATTGAGTCATTGGTTGTTCAGTAGCATGTTGTTTAATCTGTCCATATGTGTGATTTTTCTGTTTTTTTCTTGTGATTGATTTCTAGTGTCCTACCACTGTGGTCAGAAAAGTTGCTTTATCATTTCAATCTTCTTAAATTTATTGAGACTTATTTTGTGGCTCAAAATATGATCAATCCTAAAGAATGTTTCATGTACACTTAAGAAGAATATGTATTCTGCTGCTTTTAGATGAAATGTTCTGTATATATCTATTAAGTCCATCTGGTCTCATGTGTTATTTAAGGCTGATGTTTCCTTATTGAATTCCTGTCCAGATGATCTATTCATTGGTGTGAGTGGGGTATTAAATTTCCCTATTATTATTGTATTGCTGTCAATTTTTCCCTTTAGGCCTGTTAATATTTACTTTATATATTTAGGTGTGCCTGTGTTGGGTGCATAAATATTTACAAATGTTATATCTTCTTGTTGAATTGATTCCTTTATCATTATGTAATGCCCTTCTTTGTCTTTTAGTACAGTCTTTGTTTTAAAGTCCATTTGTTTTGGGGTGCCTGTCTGGTTCAGTCAGTAGATCATGCGACTCTTGATCTCAGGGTTGTAAGTTTGAGCCCCATGTTTGGTGTAGAGATTACTTAAAAATAAAATCTTTAAAAAAATAAAGTCTGTTTGGTTTCATATAAGTATAGCTACCCAGCTTCCTTTTGGTTTCCATTTCCATGAAACATCTTTTCCCATCCCTTCACTTTCAGTTGTGTGTGTCCTTACATCTGAAGTGAGTCTCTTGTAGGTAGCATATAGATGGGTCTTCTTTCTTTTACCCATACAGCCACTCTATGTTTTTTTTATTAGAGGATTTAGTCCATTTACATTTAAAATAATTATTGATAGATATGTGCTTATTTTGTTCATTGACTTCTCTTTTTTTGTAGTTATTCTCTGTTCTTTTCTTTTTCCCTTGCTTTCTTCCCTCGTGGCTTGATGACTTTCTATAGTGTTATGTTTAGATTCCTTTCTTAATATGTTTTGTGTATCTACTATAGGTTTTTGCTTTGTGGTTACCATGAGGCTCACATATAACAGCTTATATATAGGTGTATGTATTTTAAGTTGAAAGCAAGTTGGAGTACATTCTAAAACTCTACATTTTTTACTACATTCCCCATGATTTATATTTTTGATGTCACATTTTACAACATTTTATTTGTTTATCCTTTAACTAATTATTGTATAGTTGTTTTTACTACTTTTGTCTTTTAATCTTCATACTAGCTTTATAAGTGATCAATCCACTATCTTTATTATGTATCTACCTTTACCAGTAAGATTTTTAGTTTTATGTTTTCTTGTTCCTAAGTAGCGCCCTTTCTTTTCAGCTTAAGGAATCCCCTTTAACATTTCCTGTGAGGCCTGTTTAGTGGTGATGAACTCATTTATCTTTTGCTTGTCTAGAAATCTCTATCTCTTCTTCAATTATGAATAATAACCTTGCCAGGTAGAGTATTCTTGGCTGGAAAATTTTTCCTTTCAGCACTTTGAATATATAATGCCACTCACTTGTGGTCTGTAAAGTTTCTGCTGAAAAATTTGCCAATGGTCTTATGGGGGTTCTCTGACATGTAATAAGTTGTTTTTCTTCTGCTATTCTTTTTTTAAGATTCTATTTATTTATTTGCCAGATTGAGAGAGAGAGAGAGCACAAGTCAGGGAAGCAGCAGGCAGAGGGAGAAGCAGGCTCCCTGATGAGCAAGGAGCCCAATGCAAGACTTGAATCCAGGACCCTGGGATCATGACCTGAGCTGAAGGCAGATGCTTAACTGACTGAGCCACCCAGGCATCCCTCTTCTGCTGCTTTTAAAATTCTCTCTTTATCTTTACTCTTGACATTTTAATTATAATGTGCCTTGGTATGGGTATTTTTGGGTTTCTCTTCTTTGGAGCTTTTCTGGGATTCCTGGATCTGGATATCTGTTTCCTTCCCCAGGTTAGAGAAGTTTTCAGCCATTATTTCTTTAAATAAGTTTTCTGCCACTTTCTTTCTCTTTTCCTTCTAGGACCCCTATAATGCACATGTTATTCTGCTTGATATTGTCCTATAGGTTTTTTAAGCTATCCTCACTTTAAAAAAAAATTATTTTGTTGTTGTTGTTGTTACTCCTTTTGGGTGAGTTTCACTAACCTGTCTTCCAGAGCACTGAATTCTTTCTTCTGCTTCCTCTAGTCTGCTGTTGAAACCCTCTAATGTATTTTTCAGTTCAGTCATTGTACTCTTCAGCTCTGTGACTTCTGTTTGGTACTTTTTTACATTTTCTTTTTCTTTTTCTTTTTTTTTTTTAAGATTTTATTTATTTATTTGACAGAGAGGGACACAGCGAAAGAGAGAACACAAGCAGGGGGAGTGGGAGACGGAGAAGCAGGCTTCCTGCAGAGCAGGGAGCCCGATGTGGGGCTTGATCCCAGGACCCTGAGATCATGACCTGAGCCAAAGGCAGATGCTTAATGACTGAGCCACTCAGGCTCCCCTATACTTTTTTACATTTTCTATCTCTTTGTTGAAGTCTCTACTCTGGGAATCCATTCTTTTTTCAAGTTTGGTGAGCATTTCTATGACCATTACTTTGAACTCTTTATCAGGTAAATTACTTATCTTCATTTCATCAAGGTTTTTTTTTTTTTTTTTTTTTTCATTAAGGTTTTTATCTGGGGGTTTATCTTGTTCTTTCATTTGGATTATATTCCTGTTTCCTCATTTTGCTTGACTCTCTGTGTTTGTTTTTATGTATTGAGCAAAACAGCTATCTCTCCCAGTCTCAAAGGAATGGCCTTATGTGGGAGCTAAAACTTATCACTTAACCTTGCCCTAGCTCTTGGTTGTCTCTCAGACCTTTGTGATTTTCTAAACAAACTAACTCATTTTTGATGGGATCCAGTTGAGGATATGCCAAGACCTGTGAATATTTCAGAGGGAGGGATTTCAGCACCTAGTTTCAGACAGATTGAAAACTAGACCCTCAGACAGCAGCTTTTAAGGTATGCAAATATACACAATCCTGTGGGATCACAATTGTAAACCTGCTGTCCTTCAGACCAGGTGACTTGGAGGTGTCCTTTTAATGACAGTTGCAAAAATCAAGGGTCCAGATAAGTGTATGAGCTCCTTTCTGGGACCAACTGGCAAGCTGTGGTGAGACCAAGGGAGAGCACAAAATTGGTATCCCTGGCCTATGTTCTCCGAGAACATTTCTGTAACTTTTAGATATGTGGTAGGCCTGAAGCCTATCCCTCAGACTGAAGCTCCAGGACAGGTAAATAGCCCTTTTTCACAGGAAGACTGGGGGTGTTTCAGTCTGCTGTCTGTGCAGGCTTGATAGCCTGCCAAGAATTTTTTCTCCAATTATTTCAGACTCATGGGGCCCTAAACACAATCCACTAGAGTTATGTGCTCAATGGACATCTGCTGTCTGGGCTGTGTGCACAGATTTGGCAGGGCCAAGGGAGTGGTGCAGGGGCAGGGCACTCCCCCTCTGGCTTTGGTGGGGCTGTAGGGGCAGTGTGGAGGCAGGATGCACCCTCCAACACCAGCAGGTTAGGGAGTCCATTTGGTTTCGTCTTTTCTCCCTGGAGGTCAGGCTGGCTCAAAAAAATGGTGCCTGCCAGTGCCTCAGTCCCCAGAGAGAGTTATAACAGGCTCTTGCCCCTCTGGCAGATGCTTTAAGATTAGCAAACAAATCTCCTCACATGATCTAGGTGCTTTTCATGTGCTGGTTTTATGCTGGGTCCCAGGGCAAGTGAATCTACATCTCCATTCCCTACAGCCCTATGGTTCTTCTGGACACAAGCCCCATTGATTTTTTTAAGCCAGACATATTGGGGACTCATCTCTTCCATGAAGGTCCCAGGGTTTGGGTGCCTGATGTGGGACACAAATTCCTCACTCCTCAGGGAGAAGCTCCATGTTTGTGAGATTGTGGGTTGCCACACCAAGGGTGGGGATTGTGGTAAGACCGGATCTCTTTCTCTCTTACTCTCAATGTGGCCTTTGTTTTAGAGAAGCTGTTCAGCTAGTTTTCATGTCTTTTTCAGAGGGAAATTTTGCATATGTAGCTGTAGTTTTTTTGTGTCCTTGGGAGGACGTGACTTCAGGAACTTACTATGCCACCATGTTGAACTGCCAATCCCGGGCTTCATTTTATTATTTGAATTGACCTACATTACCCACATTTTCACTTAAAACTTTTTTGTTTCTATTACAAAAGAAATAAGGCTTGATATTCAAACAGTGATTATCCTGTTCCAATCCTACCTGGTTCTGCAATTCACTTCTGGCACTGACACCTGGAGTCGGTGCCAACTCCCTAAGTTAAAGGCTTAGTCCTCCATAAGAGCGGCCCCACTTCAGACACCAGCCTCAAGTTTATGGGGTTCCCAGGCAACACACACTTCTAACCAACTAACTACAAATTTGGGGGTACCCAATATTCCTTCAGATTCAATAATTAGAATGATTCAGAGAAATCAAGAAAGTGTTATACTTATAATTATAAATGATACAACTCAGGAACAGCCAAGTGAAGAGACCTGTAGGGTGAGGTCTGGAATGGTTCTGAATGCAGAGCTTCTGTGCCCTCTCCCCAGGAAATCAGGGCACATCACTCACGCAGAACACATCGGTGTGTTTACCAACTGGCAGCTCCACCAAGCCTCAGTGCACAGAGTTTTTACTGGGGTTTCTTTCCATAAGCACAATTGATTAAACCATTGGTGACATGAGACATAACTGAACTCAATCTTCAGCTTTCTTTTTTCCCTGGAGGTCAGGCTGGCTCAAAGCTTCAACCCTCTAATCACAAGTTTGGTCTTTCTGGTGATCAGGCCCCATCCTGAAGCTCTCTAAGGGCTTACCATCAGTCTCCTCATTAGCATAGACCTGGGTGTGATCCAGGGGCTCATGAATAGCAAAGAAACGTCTATCACTTGGGAGATTCCAAGAGTTTTCGAAGCTCTGTGCTGAAAACCAAGGGCAAAGATGAGACAATTCCTTATTATACAACACACATGTAAAAATTTAACAATGCAGAAAATGTTTATATAGAAAACAAAAGTTACTCATAATCCCCCAACCTAGAAATAGTCACTGCTGACGTGGAGTGAATGTTCTTCCAGAGTTGTTTTCTGTGCACATATCAGTATGTAAATAAAATTGCTTTTATGCAAATGGCACTACATTTAACGTACTGTTTTGCAATTTGCTATGTTCAGTTATTTTGGGCCTGTTTCCATATCATTACATATAAACCAAACTTGACCTCATTATTTTAAAGTGTTGTACTCAATACACCATTGCTTACTTACTAAAAGCAAACACACAAACACACAAAAACCCTTCGTGGGAATTAGGGTCATCCCTAGGTTCTTTCTCCTTCTTTTGGAAATTACCACAATGTTTCTATGAAAATCTTTGTACCCTCGTTCAAATACACATGTAAGATGAGTTCTTATAAAAGAAAAATATGGATGAAAAGACGCATGCATTTTAATTTTTACCATATATTACAAAGAACCCTTTAAATACATTTAACTCATGTACATTCCCACCAATGAATGCCTGCTATCAATTCTTTTACTTTCAACTTTTTGTGTCTATTAAATATAGAACCTAACCTGACACTTTTCTTCTTTTAAAAGGTGAGTTTTGTGGGCATTTGTCCTTTGAAAGATAATGTGTCACACAATTTATTTTTTTTATTTTTTATTTTTTAAAGATTATTTATTTATTTATTTGACAGAGAGAGACACAGCGAGAGAGGGAACACAAGCAGAGGGAGTGGGAGAGGGAGAAGCAGGCCTCCCGCCAAGCAGGGAGCCCGATGCGGGGCTCGATCCCAGGACCGTGGGACAATGACCTGAGCCGCAGGCAGACGCTTAATGACTGAGCCACCCAGGCGCCCGTGTCACACAATTTAAAAATCTTTTTTCTCTTTGGTGATTTAGAATGTATATTATGTGGATATTTAGTTCCACTGATTTAATTTACGTGCTTAAAAATATTTTTCAGTTAAGCCACTTGAACAGTTTCTATTTGAATCTTTCCTCTGGAAGATAAGGAAATATTACTTTCTCAAAGCTCTTCCACTTCTTTCTCCTCATCATCCTCCTTATTCTCAGGTGATCCTTCCTGAGTCTGATACATGGTAACCTGGTAAGCTTTTGGTAAACTATGCTGTCATGTAAGTGTGATGTCATTTGTTCTAGGGTATGATGTCATGGTAAACTTTTTAAGAACATTTACATGTACAGTTTAACCTCTGAATTTGGGTGAAATCATTTTAATGTAACATCAATTTTACATATTAATGGATTTTATGGGAAATGATATTCCAAAGATTTAGCATCCAGTCCTAGGGATCAGGGTTCTAGAAGCTTCCTGCAGAGCCTTGGTTGTTCAATCCAGGAAATCCAGGGGCTCCAATGGGGTGAGGGGTAATGGGGGTATACGGAGAGACTTGATGGTTAATTCTGATTTATACATGAATAACCTATGGAGACTTTTTTAAATTACAAAACTAAGCTTTTTTTAAATACAAAAGATAAAAATACTGCATTCTTTTTTTTTTTTTTCAAAGATTTTATTTATTTATTTGAGAGAGCATGAGTGGGGTGAGGGGCAGAGGGAGAAACAGGATCTCTGCTGAGCAGAGAGCCCAATGCGGGGGCTTAATTTCTGGACTCCAGGATCATGACCTAAGTGGAAGGCAGACGCTTAACTGACTGAGCCACCCAGGCACCCCCAAAATACTGCATTCTTATAGCAAATACCAGTAAGGCTGAACTAAATTGACTGGGGAATGTGCCAGTATTTACTCCTCTATCTAATCCTGTCTCATTCTACCCCTCAGAGGTGACTGGCAACCAACGTTGCCGGTTTGGTTCTTATTAAACCCGTTTTTTCCTATGCTTATAGAAACGTGGGATGTTTTTACTCTTTCTCAATTTTTTATTTAAAAATTTTCAAACCTAGAGAAAAATTGCAAAAATAGTATTAAAAAACACCTATATGCCTTCTTCCTTCTCTCTCTCTCTCTCCTCACTGAACCATTTGAAAATTAGATGAGAATAAATTGAAGACATCATGACAGACTTCATTCCTAGACATTTAGTGTGTATTTCCTAAGAATAGTTACATTCTCCTACATGACCACAATATAATGATCATACCCGGGAAATTTAACATTGATATCCTGAAGTACAGAGTTCCCCAAAAGATTTCCTTGATTATTGCCATAATTGCCATGTCCTTTATAGTCGTTTGTTTGTGTTAAACCAAGACCCAGTCATAACCGAACATTACACTTAGTTGCCAGGTCTTTAATTCAGAGCAGTTTTCCAACCTTTTCTATGTATTTTATGACATTGACATTTCTGCAGAGTCTACGTCAGATGTTTCCTTGTGTTTGGAATCAGGTTATGCATTTTTGGCATGAATGCTACATCCGTGATGTCATCTTCCTAGTGTACCCCAGAAGGAGGTACACAAGGCCAGTATGCCCCACTATTCATTGTGCAAAGTGTAATCATTGGTTAGAGTGACATCTGCCGGATTTCTCCACATCCTGTTCTTCAACTATCTTTCACCTAATGCAGAGGTAGGCAAACTTTTTCTGTAGTACATATTTTAGGTTTTGCAGACAGAATAAGGTCTCTGTCACATATTCTTTCTGTCCCCCCAACCACTTAGAAATATAAAAACCATTCTTAGCTGGAGAGCCTTACATAAACAGGTGGATTGATAATTCTTGCTTATATCAATTCTTACTTTGTTGGTTGTAAAATGGTGACTTGTAAATTTCCATTATTCCTTCTATGTTTATTAGTTGGCATTCCTCTTGCAAAATAATATACAGTGTGGTACTATTTATATGAAGAAGTAGCATGCATCTGTGCAGTATCTCTGGGAAGATACATAAGAAAGTAGTTATCGTGCTTGTGGATGGGAGGAACGCAGAGTATCTGGAAGATAGAGGTTGGTGGGGGGAGATGTTTTACTGAATATTGTGCTTTACTTTGGAATTTTGAACCATGGGAGGGGACTTTGAGACGGAGTGGGAATGGGGTCGAGGAAGAGGAAGGTGCCAAAAATGACTCCAATGTGGTCTGGCTTCCAAGATAGAGGGTTATGACAATTATTGAACTAAAAGCTACAAATAGAAGTCATCAGATCTAGTGCAGATTTGCTGGGACACAGGGAGGAATGTGATCCAAAGCATAGCAGAGGGACTGGACAGAGGCAGGAAGAGACCCGGGGCCTTTCAGTGGGGGAAGAAGGAAGATGGAATGCAGGGTGCGTGCTGTGAAGGTGGCAGGTTTGTAAAGTGGGTAGCCATAAACATTATTTTTATGTGTATCTTTATCGACTTTACTACTGATGACAAATGGAGAGAAATCAATAAATTGCACTTTTTTCTTTCTCCAGTTAAAATTTTTTAAAAAGCTTTTAAAAAGCTGAGGTCGTGCAGATGAGGATCAAAATGTCAACTTCGTTACACTGCACCAGAATTAGATAATTTACCACCTGGCCAGTCACAGGAGGTGATGCACACGTGTAAGCTCAAGGCCAAATAGTACAGGAGAGAGCATGGGAGGCTGAGCTACTGGTCCTTTGCTTTCTTCCAACTTTACCAACTTTACCAATGTTTTCTCTTCTTGGGAGATGACACACCCAACTAGTGCGTGAGGAAGCAGAGACTTGGTTACACTAATTGGTTTGGCTCCATGTGGAAACATGAAATCCAAGAAAAGGAGCTTTTCTGCCACTAACTTTTCCCTCAGTATGCCTATAAACATGTGTATTTCTCTACACTTCTGCCAACATTAGGTGTCACAGATATTTTTAATTTTTACCTATTGATTGGGCTAAAGATGTTATCTCATTATGGAAATATTTTTTTAACTACACTTGCCTGGGCCTCACTTTTGTAAATTTGGATTCAGTTGGTTTGGCATGATTCTCATTTGTGCATTTAAAAACATTCACAAATCTCAGGGTGCCTGGCTGGCTTAGTTGGTAGAATGAGCAACTCTTGATCTCGGGGTTGTGAGTTTGAGCCCCACATTGGGGGTAGAGATTACTTTAAAAAATCTTTTAAGGGGCGCCTGGGTGGCTCAGTCGTTAAGCATCTGCCTTCGGCTCAGGTCATGATCCCAGGGTCCTGACATAGAGCCCCACGTTGGGCTCCCTGCTCAGTGGGAAGCCTGCTTCTCCCTCTCCCACTCCCCCTGCTTGTGTTCCCTCTCTTGCTGTGTCTCTCTGTCAAATAAATAAAATCTTTTTAAAAAGAAAAAAAGAAAAAATCTTTTAAAAATTCATAAATCTTATTCCTGATAATCATGTTATTCAGCTAAGATTGAGAAAGACTTGATATTTTATTGGGGTGGTAAGGGGGTGTCAGCAAATGCTTTTCTCTACCTCTGATTTTCTGCTTTGATCTTTATTTGCTTTATTTCTAATCTCATCCCTCCCTTTCCCAATCAAGAAGCTGGGATACATTGAAATTGACAGTGTGGGGTCACATGAAGCTCTCTCTCCCCAGCCTCTGGGCTGTAGCTACTCCTCAGCCCCACCCACACCTCCAGATCTCTGCTCTAGCTTGTGGTGCAGGTTGTATTCGGGAGGTTCCTTGGTCCTACAGCACTGTGCTGGTTCCCAAGCTCAGGAAATGTGGTCAACCCCCAGGATCCTATTTCATTTTGGTTCTAGTTGCCTGGTCTGGCAACTATTCTTCAGCACTTGTAGGGAAAGTTAAGGTTGTCCGAGTTTCGGCTTGGTTTTCATTTTTAATTTTAGTTCCTTCCTTGATTTTTGTAGGTTTCAGGGAGGAAGCTCTAAAAATGTCTACTTACATAGCCATATTTCCTGGAAGTACTTCCTTCCTTCCCTGAATTAAAAAAAAAAAAAGGCTCAGAAGTGTTTAGGTTGAAGTGGTAATTTCTTGCTCCAGGTTTTCCCACCTGCCCTAAGGCAACTATGTGTAAACAGATCTGTTTCAACATGCACAGACTAAATAATATGCTCAGATTTTTTTCTTAATTTGTAGATTTTAGATAGTATATTTTTGATTCTCTTTTCTTATATTTTGATTTATGTTCCAATTTTAGATCTTTGATTACTTACTGTTTCAGTCAGATTGGGCTAGGCTATGTTTCTAATTCTATCAATTTTGCCTTATATATTTTGAGCATATGTTATTAGGTGTATCCAGTTTTGGAAATGTTTTCTCTTCTTGGGAGATGACACTTTTATCATTATGAAATGTCATTCTTTTTATCTTTAGTAAAAGCTCTTTGCCTTAAACTTTGCTTTGTTTGGTATTAGTATACTTGTTCCAGTTTTCTTTCAGTTATTTTTTGCATATACCATCCTTTCATGTTCAAAAATCCTGTGTCTTCATATTTATTGTGTGTTTATTATAAATAAAATCTCCTTGGACATTTTCATATTTATATCTAACAGTCTTTGTCTTGAGATTAGAATACATTCAGCCTGGTAATATGGATTGTGACAACTGATTTATTTGGATTTCAATCTATAATCTTACTATTTACTTCTATTCATCTCATCTATTCTATGTTCCCCTTTAACTTCTTTCTTTTTGATGGAATTCATTGTGTTTTTATTATTCCATTTCCATTAATTCATTTTCTGTCACTATAGATTTGTTTTACCTGTTCTAGAATTTCATAAGAATGAAATAATATTGTACATACTCTTCTGTGTATGGCTTCTTTCACCCAGAATAATGTTTTTGAGATTCAACCATGCTATTGTGGGTATCTAGTTTGTTTCTCTAATTGCTGAGTAATATCATTGTATGGATATTCTATAATTTGTTTATCCAGTTACCTATTGATTAATATTTGGATTGTGTCTAGTTTTTAGCTGTTGTGAAGAAAGAAGCTATGAGCATGTAAAAGTCATATTGCGGGCTTTATTTCTCTAAGAAAAATACCTAGAACTGAAATTGCTGAATCATAGGGTCATTGTGTGTTTCACTTTATAAGAAACTGCTAAGCAGAAAATAATTTTTCAAAATTATTGAATTGTTTACATTCCCAGTAGCATTGGATGAGAGTTCTAGAGTTGCTGTACATTTTTGTCAACACTTGGTATTGTCAGGTGTTTTAATTTTATCCATTCTACTGATTGTGTGGTAGTATTCCATTGTGGTTTTAATTTGCATTTCCTGATAACTAATGAAGTTAAATATTTTTTCATGTGCTAGTGACCTTTGGTATATCTTGTTATTCTAATCATTTGTCCATTTAAAGAATTAGTTGTATATTTTCATTTTATTGAGTTGCAAGATTTCTTGACATATTCTTGATACAAATTATTTGCCAGATATATGTGGCATTATGTATATAATATATATCTGTATATATAATATATATATAATTTTTCCCTGTCTGTGGCTTATCTTTTCACTTTTTTCAAAGGTGTCTTCTATTGAATAAAAGATTTTAATTTTGATGAGGTAAAATTATTAATATTTTTATTTTATTATTTGTGCTTTTTGTGTCCTATTTAAGAAATTTCTACTTACTCAAGGTTGCAAAGTTTTTTTCCCTATGTTTTCTTATGAAAGTTTTGTGGCTTTAGCTTTTACATTTAGGTGTATGATCTACTTTGAGTTAATTTCTGTGTATGGGATAAAGTAAGTACCAAATTTCATTCATTTCCACATGAAAAACCAGTTGCCTAGCATGATCTGATGAAAAGGCTATCTTTTCTGCTATTGAATTAACTTGGCACTTTTGTCAAACATCAGTTGATTACATATGTGTAGATCTATTCCTGATCTATTATGTTCCTTGGATCTGTATGTTTATTCTTTTGCCAAAACCACACTCTCTTGTATAGTTTTATAGTAAGTCTTGAAATCAGGTAGTCCTCTTCCATTTTCTTCTTTTTAGAAATTGTTTTGGCTATTATCTGTCCTTTGCATTTTTATATAAATTTTAGAACCAGTGTATCAAATTCTGCAGAAAAATATTTCTAGCACTTTTATTTGGGTTATGTTAAACTTATAGATCAATTCAGGACAGTTAACATCTTAAAAATACCAAAACTCCAATTCAGGTACATGTTATAGTGTTACATTTATTTTTGATCTTCTTTAATTTCTCTCATCAGTGTTTTGTAGTTTTTAGTATACAGATCTTCCACTTATTTTGTTAAACTTATCCCTAATATTTCATGTTTTTGATACTATTGTGAATGCTACTATTTTTCAAATTTCATTTTCCAGTTGCTTCTTTGAGGTTTTGTTCTTGTATTCGGTGATCTTGCTAAAGTCACTTATTAGTTCCAATAGCTTTTCTTATAGGTTCCTTAAGATTTTTTATGTGTATGATCATATTGACTTTGAATAAAAGGTTTTGCCCTTTTCTTATCAATCTGTGTGTATTTTATTTCTTTTAATTAACTTATTTCACTGGCTGGAGCCTCTAACAAATGCTCAATAGATGCCTCGTTCCTGGTTTCACAAGGACAGCATTCAATCTTTGACCATTGGGGGGGTGGTAGCTATACATTTTTTTTTTTTTTAAATAGATGCCCTTTATCAAGTTGAGGAAGTTCCCTTCTGTTCCTATTTATGTGAGAGTTTTCATCATGAAATGGGTGTTGAATTTTGTCAAGTAATTCATTAGGATGATCATGAATTTTTTCTTCTCTGAATATGATAAATTACGCTGATTAATTTTTAAAAATTTAGACCAACTTTGTATGCCTGGGAAAAACTCCACTTTGTCAAGATGTATTATTCTTTTTATTCATTGCTGGAGTTTAGTTTGGTAATATACTGCTAAGGCTTTTGCATTTATATCCATTTTATTTTCTTGTAACATCTTTATCTGATTTTGTTAAGAGCATAACACTGGCCTCATAAAATGACTTGAGATGTATCACCCTTTATTTTATGAAAGATTTTTATAAGATTATTGGTCATTCTTCATTAAATGTTAGGATTCACCAGAGAAGTCTTCTGGGCATAAAAGAATTTGGTTTTGTTTTTGGAATTAGGTTATTAATTATGAATTAAATTTCTTTTAAAGATATAAGACTATTCAGATTTTCTATCTCTTCTTGGATCTGTTTTGTTAATTTGTGTTTTTCAAGGAATTCTTCTATTTTATTTAGTTGTTGACTTTTTTGTAATAAAGTTGTTTATAATATTCCTTTGTTATTTTTAATGTCTTTAGGATCTATAGTAAAGCCCCTTCCATCATGTCTAATTTGGTAATTTGTGTTTTCTCCATAATTTTAAATCAGCTTAGAGATTCATCAATTTATTGACATTTTCATTGACTTTTTTCTCTAGTGTTTGTCCATTTTCTATTTCATTAATTTCTGCTCTTCTCTTTATTATTTTCTTCCTTCTATTTTATTTGGATTTGATTTGATGTTCTTTTTACAGCTTCTTAAAGTGGAACTTTAGAAAGTTGGTTTTAAACCCTTTCTCTTTTTCTAAAAAAGCATTTTAAGCTAAAATTTTCCCTCTAAGCACTGTTCTAACTGCATCCCACAAATTTGAACACACTGTGTTTTCATTAGATTTGGTTCAAAATATTTTAAACTTCCCTTTGTGATTTATTCTTTGACTTATGCAATATGTGAAACTGTATTTTACTCATGAAATATTTGAGAATTTTCCAGGTGTCTTATCATTATTGATTTCCAATTTCTTTCTGTTGTAGTCAGAGAATGTTTTCTGTATGATCTCAGTACTTTTAAATTTATTGAGAATTGTCCTGTGGGCCAACATATAGTCTATGTTTTATGAACATTCCATGCATGCTTGAAAAGACTATATCCTGCAGTGGTTAATGCAGTGCTCTATAAATTTAATTTGGTCAAATTATTTGCTAGTGTTTGACAATTCTTCTATATCTTTACATGTTTTCTTCATTACTGAGGGAGTGTGTTAAAATCTCCTACTGTTTGTGGATTTGTTGTTTTCTTCATATATTGTACATCATGTATTTTAAAGATTTGTTATAGTTACATTTGGATTGTTGTATTTTCTTTTCTTTTTTTTTAAAGCTTTTATTTGTTTATTTGACAGAGAGAGAGAGAGAGCGCACAAGCACGGGGAGTGGCAGGCAGAGGGAGAAGCAGGCTCCCCACTGAGCAAGGAGCCCGATGTGGGACTGGATCCCAGGACCCTGGGATCATGACCTGAGCCAAGGGCAGCCGCTTAACTGACTAAGCCACCCAGGCGCCCTGGATTGTTGTATTTTCTTAATGAATTGATCCTTTACTATTTTGAATTAACCCTATTTATCTCTGGCAGTATTTCTTGTCTGATATTAATATAGCTATTCCAGCTTTCTTATGATTAATATTTTCATGATATATATTTTTCCATCCTTGAACTTTTAGCCTATCCGTATATGTATTTGTTTATTTAAAGAGTGTTTTTTGTTTTGTTTTTTTTTGGTAAATAGTGTATATTTGGGTCTTACTGTATTTTATTCAGCCTGATGGGCTCTGCCTTTTTTTTTTTTTTAAAGATTTTATTTATTTATTTGACAGAGAGAGACAAAGTGAGAGAAGGAACACAAGCAGGGGGAGGGGGAGAGGGAGAAGCAGGCTTCCCGCTGAGCAGGGAGCCTGATACGGGGCTTGATCCCAGAACCCTGGGATCATAACCCAAGCCAAAAGCAGACGCTTAAAGACTGAGCCACCCAGGCGCCCCTGGTCTCTGCCTTTTAATTGTAGCTTTAGAGTCTTTAGATTAAATATAATTCACAATATATTTAGGTTTAAACCTACCATCTTGCTGTTTCTTTTCTATTTGTCCTGATCTTTGTTCATTTTTTTCTCTTTCATGCCTTCTTCAGTGTTAATTATTTTTCAAATATACCATTTTATCTCTTATATTTGAGATCATTTGCTCTCTTTGTGCTCTAGGATTTATAATATGCACCTTCAACATATAACAATGTAATGTCAAATGATATTATACTATTTCATGGATAATGTAAGTACCTTAAAATGGTTTACTTTTATTTCCTCCCTCCCGTCTTCAGTGCTTTTTTTTTTTTTTTTTTGGTCATATACATTTTACTTTATACATATAAGTTCCATAATACATTGGTATTATTATTTAATCAGGGAACTATCTTTTAAAGAAACTTAAAAAAAGGAGAAAAAAATTGCTTGTATTCACTCACATATTTAGCCATTTGTAGCTTTATTCACTCCTAAGTTTTGATCTGCTATCATTTTACTTCAGCCTGACAGCTATAAATTCTTTCACTTTTTATTTACCTAAAAAACTTTTTATTTCACCTTCACAGTTGAAAAACAATTTTGTTGTTGTTGTTGTTTATAGCATATTCAAGGTACTGTTCCATTGTCCTCTGGCTTGCATTATTTCTGAAAAGAAGTTAGTCGATTCTTTTTTTGTTTTTAAGATTTTATTTATTTGACAGAGAGAGACACAGCGAGAGAGGGAACACAAGCGGGGGGGGAGTGGGAGAGGAAGAAGCAGGCTTCCCGCTGAGCAGGGAGCCCGATGCAGGACTCGATCCCAGGACTCTGGGATCATGACCTGAGCTGAAGGCAGATGCCTAATGACTGAGCCACCCAGGCACCCCAAGAAGTTAGTCAATTCTTATCTTTGTTCTCTTGATATGTCTTTTTCCTCGGGATACTTTAAGATTTTCTCTTTCTTACTAGTTTTTAGCAAGTTGATTATGATGTGCCACAGTGTGGTTTTACTTTTATCCTGCTTAGGGTACATTGAGCCACTTGGATCTGGGTATTTATAGCTTTTATCAAATTTGGAAAATTTTAGGCATTATTTACTCAAATAATTTTTTTCTACCTTACTAACTCTTCATGCACACACACTTCAGGTATTAAAATCGAACATATGTTAGATTGCTTGATATTGTCCTACGAGTCACTGAACTCTATTTTTCTCAGCCATTTTTCTTTCTGTGTTTTTGTTTCTGTTGCTGTGTTTTCAAGTTCATTTTTCTTTTTCCTACAGCATCTAATCTTATGTTAAGCCCATCAATAACTTTTTATTATTAAACATTTTATTTTTCAGCTCTAGAATTTCATTAGGTTGTTAAAAATAGTTTCTATTCTTTTCTTTATTGTGTTCATATTTTTCTTTAAATCCTTGAACATATTTATGATAACTATATGAAAGCCCATCTGCTAATTCCATCATTCCCAGTATTTTTGCTTCTGTGAATGTTACATTGTAGAATTTCTGGATTTTGCAGTTGTTCTTTAGGAGTTTTGAAATTTGTTTGTTAGGTAGAAAAATTACTTGAGAATTAGCTTGACCTTTTTGATGGTTTTTTAAAGCTTTGTTATGGGCAATAGAATAGCCTCTGCCCTAATGCTAATTTAGTCCAACTACTAAGGTGCAATCTACCTGGAGTCTCTACTGTAATCCCAGGTGTTTTCCCCATTTGTGCTCATTAGAATTTGAATGCTTTCCAGTTCTTTGTTACCTCTAGGAATTGTTCAACTTACAGCTCTCCATCTTTGCCTGACCACATGGAATTTTATCCTATATATGCAAATCTTAGTTATTAACCAAGAACTCAAAATAATCCTTATAAAGATTTTCTCAGCTCTTTATGTGCATAGTTTTCTCTCTTCAGTTCTCTGCTTGACAAATTCCAGCTGCCTAAGTCTCCATGAACTCTGATCTCTGTCTGCTCAAGTCAATGAGGCCACTGTGCTCTGCTTTTTTTTTTTTTTTTCCCTTTACAATAGTACAGAAAAAATGCTTCCAGGCAAAAACCTAGACAATTGTAGGGCTCATCTCATTTGTTTCTCTCTCTCTCTCTCTCTTTTAAGATTTATTTATTTATTTGAGAGAGAGAGAGAGCTCATGCACACAGAGGGAGAGGGAGAAGCAGACTCCCCACTGAGCAGGGAGCCTGATGCGGGGCTTGATCCCAGGACCCTGGATCACGACCTGAACTGAAGGCAGATGCTTAACTGACTGAGCCACCCAGGTGCCCCTGTTTCTCTTCTTTATGGATCATAGTCCTGCATTGGCTGTCGTTCAGTTATTGATAACAGTGAATTCAAATATTTTGTCTAGTGTTCTAATTAACAGTTGGGGACAAGTCTGGTACTAGCTCAGAAGCAAAAATTCCTCAGCTCTCTTTTTAATGAGCATTTTCATTGCATTCAGAAGTTTAGGTGTACAGTTATTTTCTTTTAGCACTCCAAAGATTATATCAATGGTTGTGAGTTATAATAACTTTTATCATTTCTGTTGAGGTGTCATTGGCTATTCTTTTGAAAGTTGTGCATGCATGCATGTGTGTGTCAAGGAGAAAGGAACGAGTTTTTTTTCCCCTTTTATAAAATTTTATAATTGAAATATAGTTGACATACAATGTCATATTTGTTTCAAATGTATAACAGAGTGACTCAATGATTTTATATATTACACAATGCTCACCATAAATGTAGTTATGATCTGTCACCATACAACATTATTACAATATTATTGACTATATTCCCTTTGCAGTACTTTTCATCCTGCGACTTATTATTTTAATTTGAATATAATTGACACACAATGTTACATTAATTTCAGGTGTGTAACATAGTGATTCAACAAGTTTATAGGTCATGCTTTGCCCACTACAAGTGTAGCTACCATCTGTCACCATACAATACTATTACAATATCATTGATTATTTTCTTTATGCTGTATCTTTTATTCTCATGACTTACTCATTCCAAAACTGTAAACCTGTATCTCCCACTCCCCTTCGAACTTTTTTCCCATCCTCCTTCCCCTCTCCCCTCTGGCAACCATCAATTTGTTCTCTGTACTTATAGCTCTGATTCTGCTTTTTGTTTATTTATTCATTTTTAAAAAAGATTTATTTATTTTAGAGAGAGAGAGAGATCAGGGGGCAGGGCAGAGGGAGAGGGACAGGGAGAAGGAGAGAAGCAGAAGCAGACTCCCCACTGAGCATGGAGCCTGATGCGGGGCTCGATCTCATGACCCTGAGATCATGACCTAAGCTGAAATCAAGAGTCAGATGATGAACTAACTGAGTCACCCAGGTGCCCTGATTTTTTTTTTTTTTTTAGATTACACATATGAATGAAATCATATGGTATTTGTCTTTCTCAATCCAACTTATTTCATTTAGGTACAGCCACTGTGGAAAACAGTAGAGAGGTTCCTCAAAAAAATTAAAAATAGAAATACCATATGATCCAATAATTCCACTACTGGGTATTTACCCCCAAAAAATGAAAACACTAATTCCAAAAGATAAATGCACCCCTATGTTTACTGTAGCATTATTTACAATAGCCAAGATATGGAAGCAACCTAAGTGTCCATCATTAGATGAATGTATAAGGAAGATGTAACAGACACATACATACATACATTCATACATACACTCAATGGAATATAATGCACCCATAAAAAAGGATGAGATCCTGCCATTAGTGACAACATGGATGGACCTAGAGGGTATTATGCTAAGTGAAGTAAGTCACACTGAGAGGGACTGGTTTCTTTTAATATTTTGTCTTTGGTTTTGGAAGTCTAATTATGCTTGTCTCTGTGTGGCTTCCTTTGAATATATCCTGCTTGGAGTTTCTAAGATTTCCTAGACTTGTGGCTTAATGTCTTTCTTAGTTTTGGAAAATTCTCAGCCAATAGTGACTTTACCCCATTCTTTCTCTCCTTTCTTTTTCAAACTTCAATTATCTGTTTGACTATTCACCACATTCTAAGTATCTCTTAAGCTCTTTTCTCTACTTTTCATTCTTTTTTTTCTTCAGTACAATATTTTCTACTGACTTAATTAACAGTTCATTAATCTCTTTTGTTGAATGTGCTTTAAGCACATCTATTGAGTTATTGTATTTTTGTTTGTTTCCAGAATTATTATTTAATTCTGTTTTTAAAACACATTCTAGTTCTTTCCTGGTGAATTTGTCCTATCATTTATTCTCTTGAAAATTTATCTCAATTGTTTTAGTGTTTGTTTTATACATCTCCAATATCTGGATCACCTATGTTTTCCTTGTGTTCTTTCACTGTTTTTTCTTAATTTGGCCCTCTCACCTGCCATGCTTGGCAATTTTTTATTAAATGTCAGATATTATATATGAAATATTATAGTGTCTCTATATGTTGTTCTGTCCCCTCAGAAAGATTTAAATTTTCATTTGGCAGGCAGTTAGAACACATGCAGATCACCTTTTGCTGACCAGTAATTGAGATAATTTGAAGAGGGATTTGATTCTTCGAAGGCTTTTGGTTTGCCCTTGTCTTCATGTGTATAGTCTTCAAGAGCTTCACCTGAAACCCTGGGTGTTTATCAGTGCCCTTCGTCCTTGGTAGGTTGTAAACTCCAATTTTTGCTTTGCACATACTGTGAGACTCCTGCATATCCTCCTTCACTGTGAAGTCACTTAGCTGTTGCTGGGGTTTTTTTCTTGACTTTTTCCCCTGTGCAGCTTCAAAGGAAGCCTATTTCTTTAGGGGGAAAGTGGAGCCGAAGGATGCTTTCACTTTTCTGAAGTTTCATTTCCTGTGCATTTTGGTACCTCAGGTCCTAGTAGTCTCAGTAGTGCTGAAACCTGATTATTTTCTCTCTGTGCCTGTGATACTCTCAAAAATCTCAAAAGTCCTTGAGATATTACTTTCTTTTTGGCCTTTTGGTCCAATGCCACTTGGAAATTAGTTGATGTTTCAAAAGGAAAGGCAGCAGAGACTCTCAGATTCACAATGATGCCTCTGCCTTACTACTGAGTTCTTAGCTTTGAATCCATTCTTTTTTTAATGATTTATTTATTTGAGAGAGAGTGAGAGAGTGAGTGCTCACGAGCGGGGGGGAGGGGCAGAGGGAGAGGGAGAAGCAGACTCCCCGATAAGCAGCGAGCCTGATGTGGGACTCGATCCCAGGACCCTGGGATCATGACCTGAGGCAAAGGCAGACACTTAACCGACTGAGCCACCCAGGTGCCCTTAAATTTCTTGATACAAGTCTTTGAGTATTTTTTTTCTCACCCGTTTCCTTAGGAAAATATTTTTCTTCTTACTTTCATACATGGTAACAACCTAAATGAATGAATAAACCCCAGGTGATAACATTTTACCTTCTAAGTTTGTTGGTTCATTTTTCTTCTGCGATCTAGTGTTACTCCTGAAGCCACTCTTGATTTTTTTTTCTTTGCTGATAACTTGTTTTTTCTTTGTTGATAATTTGAATTTGTCTTTATTCTAGATATTAAAAGAATTATCAGCATATGTGTCAATATAATCTCTTTTCAATAATAATCCTGTAATAGAGTAAACCTAGTGTTTTGATTTTTTTAAAGGGCAGAGTGTGTTATTCTTTTTGTAGGTATATACTACGTATTTATTACTTTGAAATAAAATAAGTGCAGGACATGTTTTTCTCATTTAAAAAAATTAAGCCAATATTAAAAATATTTGTTGTAGAGCATTCATATAATATATACCTAAAAAGTAGCAGGCTCTCCAATATTGATTCCTTAAAGTTAGGTAACAGATGGTATTATAATTATATTCTGTGCAAATATGTTGTGTATATATGGATACAACATACAAAATTTTCTTTTTCAAAAATTGTACCTGTATGTTATTTTGCAATTTGCTTTTCCCACTTCACAATATAATCTGGACTCTTTTCAAGGTAGCAAATTATTCTGGTCATCTGTTGCCATATAACAAATCACCCAAAAACTAAGTGGCTTACAACACCCATTTATTACTACCTCTTCTAGTCTGTGGGTCAGGAATTCAGAGAACAATGGGGATGGCTTATCCCTGCCGTCAATATCTTGGGCCTCAGCTGAGAAGACTGTTACAGCAGGGGCTAGAATAGTGGGAGGTTGTCCAGATCTCTCTCCCTCCCTCCCTCTGTTCCTTCCTTCCTCTGCCTCTCTCTCCCTCCCTCCTCCTTTCACATAGCCTCTCCACACAGCTAGCTTGGGCTGCCTCACCCCATGGTAACTGGATTTCTTATAGAGTGACTCTGGGCTCTAAGAGAGTGTTCCAAGGGACAGGAAATGGAAGCTTCCTATTTCTTAAGTCCTAGGCCTGGAAACTGGCACAGAATAACTTCCATATTCTATTAAAGAAGTAATAGATCCTGTTCAGATTCAAGGGTAGGGAGATGTAGATCTCAGTTCTTGAAGAGGAATGTCAAAGCATTTGTGGCCATATTTAATTCATTATAGTATAAAATTATTTACATTCTTCCTTTTTTTTTTTTTTTAAGATTTTATTTATTTGAGAGAGGGAGAGCAGATCGAGAGAGAGAGAGAGCATGAACGGTGGGGAGGGACAGATCCCAGGACCTTGGGATCATGACCTGAGCTGAAGGCAGACACTTAACTGACTGAGCCACCCAGGCACCCCTACTTACATTCTTCCAACATGAAAAATACCTGGAAACATCTAAAGGCTTCAGGAAGTTTCATCTCCTTGTGGCCTCAGGCTCAGGCTCGAAGTCCTGGGTTTGTTCATCTAGAATAGGTTCAGGTGTGGGTGAGGCTCCCTGAAGATCTGTGAACTCCTCCCTGCTCTCCCTTGAAAACGCAACATACGAGTGAGGCAGAGATAAAAATTGTAATAGACATCACACCCAATAAGGGAGGACACGGGAGCTATTTCCTATAGCAGCTACTGATCCATAGCGATACTGAAATCCAGCTGGGAATATGGCATCAGTTCCTTAATTAGGGCCGGGTCCTACTTCTTGGGAGTGATTCTTGACTCTTGCGTTCACCTTTTGGATTCTTGGTTCCACTCTCTGAGTCATAATCTGTCTTCCATAAGAAAGAACAGCCTGTTTGCATGTTGCAGGCTGTTTACTACCTTGAGAGGACTGGGCATCCAGTGGTCTCCTTTCCTTTTGTACTGTCTCTGTTCCTTTTGGTCCCAAACTAGTATATTTTCTTTAAATCATTGAGTGTTCCCTTGATTCAAATTATAATTCATCCAGTAGACAAAAGCCAAACTTACATATTTCTTTAAGAATAGGCCCTTCTCTATCTTCAGCCCCTGGTGAGGCTGCTAAGGGACCATGTCTCCAAGATTCTTAGAAGCTCTTCCAGGCCTGCTCATCAGGGAGCCTGCTTCTCCCTGTGTGTGTGTGTGTGTGTGTGTGTGTGTGTGTGTGTGTGTGTGTGTGTGCGCGCGCGCGCGCGCGCGCGCACGCGAGCACTCTCCCTCTCTCAAATAAAAAAATAAAAAATAAAAATAAAAAAAGGTCTTCCAGACATGTCCTTAAAACTGTGTGAGGTCTTAACAAAGGATCTTATAGCTCCATCCTTCACTTAATCTTTATCCAGAGACCACATTTTATTGCCCTGGATTTGTTCGCTTTTGCCTGGAGATACTAGAATGAACCAGCATGTCCTGGTTCTTTCTATTTCCTCTAAATTCTACTAAAAAAAAAAAAAAGAATAGTTTCTTCTTTAACTCATCTCTGCTTGTCTTTTTATCATAGGCATCTAGAAAAATTCAGTTGGCCCTTTCTATGTTCTACTTGGAAATCTCCCTTTGTCAGATCCATGAGTTCATTAGGTACCTTCGCATTTGTCACATTATGATAGGCAACAGTTTTGCTCACCGTCCTACGAGTGCATGACTCAGGTACTCTCTCATACAGCCTGCAGAAGCAATTTCCGCAGTGTCCTTCAAGTCCTCTCCAAGAGTCTTCTGGAGGCCCGTGTGGCTTTGGCTAAAACGGTCTTTCAAGGCACTGCTGTTGTCCATTGTTCAATCCCAAAGCCCATATGTTCAGTTTTTGCCACAGGAGGAATCTGCTTCCAGGTACCAAAGTTTATCCCACTTATCTGTGGCTGCCTAACAAACCACTCTAAAACCTCGAGCCACAAGGTAGAAAATGTGTGTTGTAAAGAAGCCAGTGCATTCTAAATCCTGTATTTCGATGAAATACATGAAAAGCTTCACCCTCCAGCATGTACGCACCCAAATGATTCATCTTTTTCTGCCTATTTCTGTTCAGAATACAACAGACCCCTTCCTTCCCCTCTACCCCTGGGTGTCTTGGGCACTGAAAGTAAATGGGTTTATTGGAAGTAAAAGCAAAGAAGGAAAGATAGGGGAAGGGATAAGGTCGAGGCAGGAATGACTTTGGCCATGTCAGGGAATGATGACCAGGTGGTAAGGTTGCTATTGTCCAGGTGTCTGATTTGTCATTCTGAGTCCCAAAACTAGGGGCAGGTGGTAGACCGAAGTTAATGTCTATCCCTAGCTTGCTCCTAGAGGGCTGTATTATTCTGGGTTGGAGACAATACTTATGTTAAATCCAGCTGCAAATGCAGGAGAAAGGGAATTCCCTCCCACCCATTTCCTTCTATGTTGCTTTTAGCTTCCATTCTGATAATTGGTATAAAATTTTCTTTGGCATTTTAATAGGAAGGGGCAGACACATTTTTGACCCTTAATAAATATATATTGAACACATTTTGACCCTTAATAAATATACATAAAAGTTGGAGAAAGGGTATCAGGGCCTTGGAACCTGCAAATCTCTTAACCTGGAAGTCTTAAAATAGTCGTTGTCGGTAAGAACAAGGAAATTGCATTTGGCATGCTCTCCAAAGTCTGCCCCCTGGCTTCTCTTGTTTTTGAGGTCGGCTGAGATTCATATCTCCGGAAGAAAGATCCTTGATCTTTTCCCCAAGGTAATGTCTTAGGTATGTGTGAACTACTCGGTGATAATGACAACAGCCAACATTTGCTGAAAGCCTCCTTTATGCCTAGAACTGATTCGTGTAACTTCTCCATAAGGGACTGCTTTTTCACAAGATCACTTTTTTTTTTTTAAGATTTTATTTATTTGACAGAGAGAGACACAGCGAGAGAAGGAACACAAGCAGGGGGAGTGGGAGAGGGAGAAGCAGGCTTCCCGCAGAGCAGGGAGCCCGATGCGGGGCTCGATCCCAGGACCCTGGGATCATGACCTGAGCCGAAGGCAGACGCTTAATGATTCAGCCACCCAGGCGTCCCTCACAAGATCACCTTTAATCTTTACAACAACCTTATCAAATAGATACTGTAATTATCCTCATTTTGCAGAGGAGTCCAGTGAGATTTAGAGAGACCACACAACTGGCCCAAGTCCACACGGGCAGTATGCGAGGGCAGAGAACTTCTGCCAGATGTATCCTATTCTGGTTAAATGGGGACCCCTACATTCTACCAGGAAACTCCATCATGTGCATGTTGTTAAAATTCAACCAAGTAAATCTGAAGGTCTAGTTGGCTTTATTAAATGATTCATGAATCAGGCAGCACCCCATCTAGCAAGTAGAGAGGCACTCAGGAGTTGTACAAGATGGAAGGGTTTTATAGATGGAGGGTGGGGCAAGACAGTTATTAGTAAAAGAAAGGAACTGTGCTGGGTCAGGCACTGGGGTTAGCACGCAGGTGATTTCCTCTTCCTTCGGGGGCTGGAGAGGGCCCAGGTGGTAGGGCCCTCATCGGCATGGATTGACAAATTCCTGGCCAACCTGTTAAGATTACATTTCTGAGGGAGGTTGAAACTGCACTTAGGTTGGGGATGAAGCCCGGGTTTGGCAACTCAGTCAAGATGAGACCATTTTGGGCCTGTGGTTTTCTTCCTTTTTTTTTTTTAAAGATTTTATTTATTTATCTGACAGAGAGAGACACAGCGAGAGAGGGAACACAAGCAGGGGGAGTGGGAGAGGGAGAAGCAGGCTTCCCGCAGAGCAGGGAGCCCGATGTGGGGCTCGATCCCAGGACTCTGGGATCATGACCTGAGCCAAAGGCAGACGCTTATCGACTGAGCCACCCAGGCGCCCCCCCCTTTTTTTAAACAATGTATAGACTTGCCACAGGGCTTTGGTGACCTGGTTGCCATGCAGAAAGTGACAAAACAATCCCTTATGGATGCAACCGGTTGTTAGAAGATGCTGTTTACATCCAAGTGGAGAGATCACAGGAAAACATCATACTGAGACCTCACCAACTCTGTTAGTTCATCTGCCCACAGCCCCTCGTGGAAACCTCTGCAAATGACTTCAATGCACATCTGAACTAAGGACAAGAGACTCAGCCAGTGGCTCAAGAAGATAGTCTGGGAAGCAGCACTGGTTCAAGAAAAGATAGTCATAACACAGGGTAAAATGCTAAATGCCAAAGGAATGGTGCCTGCACTGAATGTTACGAAGACTCAGAGGAACCATGGCCAGGCTGCAAGGCCTGATTAACTTGTGTGTCTGGCTGGCAGAATCTGGCCCACATTCCCTTGGCAGCTGCACCAGCCAGCAGAGAGGTGATTGCTGAGCTGTTTGGACCAGAGGCTTAGGGCAGTATCCCCTGCTTTGTTCCTGATTGGTGTGAGAATTTTTATATATACCTTTTCTTTGATTCTGGGAATTACAGGCACTGAGCTGGTGAGCAGTCTTTGTGCCACCTAGAGGGGGCCCAAAACTTGGGAGCCTGCAGAGGAGGGTGCTGTAAGGAAAGGCTCCAACCAGGTGGGTTGTCCCTTCTCCCTTGGCATACCCTTGGGGAGAGCAGGAAGGCACTGGAAGGCGTCCGACTCTGTCTACCGGACAGTCTGAGACGCATCTTGATGTTTTGATTTTTCTCCTTTGCTTGACAACACAAACCTTCGTTGCAATGTGTAGCTGGGCCCAGGGACGGGGAAGTCGACCCGAGACTGAGCTAAAAATGTTGCCCTTGAGGCGTGGGGTCTGAGGATGGACCTGGCAGAGGTCAGCACCGGGCGGTTGCACAGAGCCTTTGAGATTTCTAGCTCACACCTGTGTCCAAACGCCGTCTCCCCCTCATCGAATCCATTCTATGACCTTGGAAAGAGAAGCGGGGGGCCAAACCAGGTGTTCTCAGACCCCGGGGGAGCGGGATCAGAGGTTGTCGTGCGATGGCCACATGCGCGCCTCCCTAGATAGTGGCAGGGGTGGGCGCGCTGAATCCCCCTCCGGCCCCCGGACTCGGCGTGCGGCCCTCCCCCTGGGCGCGGACGCAGGTGTGACTGTGGCCCAAGGGTGTGGGCACCGGGGACGAAGCAGTTAAGGTGGGGGGCGCTTGGGCGAGTTGTCCAATACGGAGAAACAGCAGTTTGCCGGAGTTAACGTGGGCAGCTTCTTTGGGGAGGAAAAGAAGGAGGACCGTCTGCCAAGCTCCAGCTCGCCCCCCGCGTGTGTGCCTGTGTGTGCAGTGCGTGTGTGTGTGTGTGTGTGTGCGCGAGTGTGAGTGCGCGCGCGCCGAGGCGTTCCTCAGGTTGCGCTGCCTGGAAACCGAGGGAGCCATTGGAGAGGCGAAGGGGTGGGGGTGGGGGCTCCCCGTCCCTCGGAGAAGCCGGGGCGCGGGCGGCCGAGGCGAGCCCTGAACCCCGGCTCTTGACGCGGGCGAAGGCAGAGCGGGGACGGCGCCGCGGGCGGCCTCCAGGCCCCGGGGGGCCCGCCGGGGAGGAGCTGGGGAGGAGGCCGGAGCTGCATGGAGTTTCTAGGGCGCGCAACTCCGGCGGGGCCTCGGCCACTGGGCTCCGGGGCGCAGCGAGGCAGCCGCGCACATGGGCTGAGCCCGCGCGCCGGGGCTCTGCACGGCCAGCGGGAGCGGGAGGGGTAGAGGAGCGCGCCGTGCCGGGGTGCGGGGCACGCGTCCCCAGACGGGAGCAGAGGACAAGGACAGGGAGGAGCGTGCCCGGATCGCGCTCCGAGCCGACGAGGGGCTCGCGCCGGCCCGGCGCGCGCTTGGGGAGCGGCCCGGGGCGCCGTGGGAGCCGGCGGCAGCGAGGATGCCGGCGCGGGGACGCGGCTGCCGGCTGGGGGTGTGAGCGCCAGGCGGAGCGCTGCCCGCCGGCGCCTGCAGCCGCGCCGCCCCCTCCCTGCGGGCCTCGGAGGAAGCCCCCCGCGCCGCGCGGAGGCGCCTCGGAACCCGGGCTTCGGGGCGGCGGGCCCGCGCGGCCGGCCCCGGCCCAGCCAGAGGTGAGTGCCGCCGCCCGCTCGCGCCCGCCCCCGCCCCCGCCTCTCGCCTCGGTCCTCGCCCCTCTCCCCGGCGCGGGAGCCCCTGCCCCGGAGCGGGCGGCCGGCCGCGGACAACGCCTCCCATACCTGTTGGCGCGGGCAGAGGGTACGGGGCGGGCTGGGGGCCGCCCGAGCCACCTGGCCCTCCCTTGGGGTGGCCGCTGGCCGCCCGCCCGGGGGCGTGGGGCTGGGAAGGGCCGCGGGTGTCCCGCTCGGGTGTCCCGGACCGCGCGCGGGCTGCAGGCGGGGCGCCGGTCGCGGAGTCCGCGGCGCCGGGGGCTGCTAGGCTGCGCGCCCCCGGCCGCGGGCGCCCGGGCGGCGGGAAGGAAGCGGGAGGAGAGGGAGCCACACGGCAGCCCAGGTGGGAGAGCAGGGCGGCTTCCAGGTCTCCAGGAAGCCGGAGTCATGGCGATCCGGAGAGGCGGGACGCAGGGTTCCCTCCACCTCCGGCCCCCAGCGCGGGCTGCTCGCCCTCCTGGGCGCACGGCTGGGAAGGTCCGCGGGCCCGGGGGAGCGCGGGGGATCGCCGGGGAGGCCTCGGTAGCCCAGCCTGGGACCTGGCCGCTGCTCGGCTGGCCCCCGGGCCCTTAGCGGCTCCCTGGGTCGGGCGCCTGGGCAGGGGCGGGCTCCGGTTGTCCCGGGCAGTCCGGGTTTACGCGGTGCCCCAGCCTCCCCGGACTGGCGCGACCGGGAGTGAACTTCCTCAGACTTGGCCCGAGGGCGCCTAGGCAGCAGCAGGTAGTTCTGGGGCGGGCCTCGGGGCCAGGGCGAGCGGAGGACGCCTCACCCCGACGGGATAGCGGTGCCGAGCGGGGACCCAGGGCTGCGTTTGGCCTCCTAGGCGCCAGCCACGTGCGCCCTCTGCCCCCACCCGCAGCAGCATTTGCCACTGCTCTTTTCTGCCTTGAGGAGGCGTGTGTGAAGAAGGCGCCTTCCATCGGTTTGAATCGGTTTGAAGCCCTCAGCCCAGGTAAAAGTGTGCTTGCAGTTCCTTGGGTGCCAAGACTGGGGCGCCATCCCCAGGCCCTGAGCCTGTTTTTCCGCAGAAAAGGGCGACTTTCCCGGGCTCGGAGAGGAGCACCAAGTACTGTGTGTGGCTGTGTTGGGTCGCGTCCACTGAAGTCTGATGAGTGCTCCTAATGATGGCATTCTCGAGTGAACGAGAGCCTTCCCGGCGATAGAGTTGAGGTGACCTTCTCCAGGAAGAATGGGTAGATTTCTGCCCTTATGGATGTCCAGACACACAGCATTTGTGCAAATGGGAAAACTCCTCTAACTCTTAAGATTGCCATGTTCTGCTGCTTTAACTGCTGGCTTTCAGTCAAAAAGATAAACTCTTTTTCAATTCAGGCACGGGAGCTTTGGAAAGGGTTTTAAAGCCATTTGGTGTGAAATTGCCTTGAGGCTAGAGTAGGACTTTATTATTTTTTATTTATTTATTTTTTTAATGGAAGCGGGACTCCAGCTTCTCTCCTTGGCTTGTTGGTGGTTTTTAGTTCGTCTTTGTGGGGTGGAAGGGAGTGTTGGTGCAGTCCCAGTTCTATCTGCTGCTTGTTTATCTGAGGCTTTGACCGAAGTCTAAGGTGGCAATTCAGGCCTCTGCTGTGTTTGAGCTCGGCTGTGACACCCGGTTTAGGATTCATTCCTGGAGCTGCGTAACTTTGCTAGCCTCTTGGGCTGTTGGTGGCCGCTGCTGGGAACACCCCATGGCTGCCCTGGGCTGTGTTCCCCAGCCGCCTGCCTGGTGGGAGCCCAGCGGCGCGGCCCCCTCTTCCTGAGTTCACTGCAGACATGTGCGTTTTTCATGGCACTGACTGCTTGAAGAAGAGCTCTGTTTACTGAGAAGCGGGTCTACAGCACTGAAGTTGGTTACTGGATGTATCCAAGCGGAGTAATGAAAACAAAACACTCTGGTAACACAATCCCTAGGATATTTTATTGGAGGAGCGCTAAATCTTCTTAGAATTGTGCATCAAGATCACCTTTCTCTGAACGCTCCTATTGCCAGTAATCAGGCCTTTAGTGAGGGTGCAGAATAAGGGCTTTTTAGAAAGAAAGTAATTTAATTCAGCTGGTTCTGTGGAGAAAATGATAGGCAAGACTTGACAAAGACACAACTCCCTTTTCTCGCTAAGTGTGCTGGGGAGGGCTGGGGTGGGGTGAGGGTGCGCGTATGTGTGGCAACTGCTTGGTTGAGTTGAACATTTATCTTCAAAGTGGGAGGCCTCTGATCAGGGCTTAAATATTGGGCAGGGTTGGGCTCCAGTCTAGAAATTTATTTTCCATAGCAAGTGGCCTCACGAGGCGTAGCGTGCTCCTGGGTCAACAGCCTGGGGAGAGGTATCTGTGAGCTGGTCCTTGAGCCTGGTCCTGGGGCTGCAGTCCCCGCTTTGCCAGCCCCCTCCGGTCCTGGCAGCCCCTGCAGTGCTCATAGGGTAGCAGAAGGGGGCGCTAGTTCTCATATTGAGAGGAATTCTCTGGCTCTGGTAGGTCTTGGGACATTTAAGGTCTTTGGAGACCCTCTTCATTCAGCTTTCTGAGACCCGACCTGGTACCAGACACTTTTCCACATTTGAGTTCATGTTATCCTTGTTTTTCATATTTAGAAATTGATGCCAAGGGAGGTAAATAACTGTCCTGAGGCTGTTGCAGCTTGTGGGTAAGAGGCATGGTTTAGGGTTTGATTCTAAGAGGCTGGGGTTCCTGATTCTAAGCTCAGGGATCTTGCCACACTACTGCTTATGAGCTGAAGAGTGTTTTGGTAACCTCTGACCTTCCGTACCTTGTTTAGTGTCCGCCCTGGAGCGGGTGCCCTATGTTTGCTGAGTGGATCCGGGTCAGCATCTCGTTCCTCGTTCCCAGTGAGTAAGCTCAGGCACAGGGGAAGCTGGGGAGGGGGAGGCCCTCCCTCCATGTGCGCCCACACTGGAGCCGCGTGAAGTTCCAGGCTAGGTTGATGTGATTATAGGCTGCTGCTTTGTTTGCACGTTTCCTGTCCGTGCCCACATTGGTATCGGGTAGGTGGCATCTTTGCCCTTTACTCGAGGCTTAAACTGGTACCATCAGTGTCTGAAATGTCTTCTCATGATGGAGAACCATCAGGTAGTGTCACCGGCAGTAGCCTTTGACGCTTTTTAAAACAATGTGCATCCTAACTCTTAAGCAGTGAAAGCATCCCTCAAGATGGGCAGAGCATGGACTGATCCCTCGGTGGCTCCGTTTGAGGGTTGTTCTGAATATGGCTAGAAAGGAGGAAAATGAAAATACATTGTTGCATCCAGCCTGGGGTTTTCAAAATGAATTACGATTTTAATCATTTAACATCTTGTTAGATTTTTTTTTTTGGTTAAAATGCATTCAGTGCCTTTTATGTGGTTCCGGATATAGAGATGAATATGACACAGTGCCTGTCATCAAAGCATTCACAGTTTAGTGGGGAAGGCAGACCGTGTGTTAGGGATACACATTTGTGAGCAGGAACGGGAGGCCTCCAGCCCAGCATGGAAATGATGTCTGAGCTGAGCTTAGAGGATGATTATGAAGTGGTCAACCTTGAACGGGGGTCCCAACGCAGAGGAAATAGGGTGAGCCAGGGGTGGGAGGTGAGAAAGCAGCCTGGAGTTTGCAGTTCCTGGAGCTTAAAGGTGGAGGCAGGGAGCAACAAGAGAAGAGGTTGGAAGGATGGATGGAGACCTTTGGTCAGGACCAGGCGCTCAGCATTTCTCCATCGGGGGCGGGCAGTGTGGTCAGATTCGAGTTTTAGGTAAGTCTGGTTGGGGGCCTTGTGGAGAATGGATCTGCCAGGGAGAAGACCAGAGTGTGTCCACCAGAGTGTGGACACCAGCGAAGTTGCAGGCAACAGAGACCAACTCTGGCTTACACTTGAAGCAAACCAAGAGATGGTACTAGTGGTGGTGATGGGGACTCACCGGACTGAAGAGCCAGAGATGGGGCAGATGGGAATTAGGTGGTCGGGGGGATCTTGGTGGCAGGAGTTACCTTCTGGTTCCTCTCAGGTGATACCATGGAAGTAAATAATCTCTAAAACTTATCCATCATCTTCATCCTCATCATCTTCATCATCCCATTATTCTACCTTCCAAAAGCTTAGAGGAAGTGTCTAACGAGCAGAGCTTTGGGTAGGTCATTGGAATGGGAGAGGGAGTTTTCTGAAAGGAAGCTGGAATGATCAGTGGCATAGATATTGGACATCTCCGCCCCAGGAGGGTGAGTTGGCAGGACTTACTGATTAATTGATGTAGGGGTGGGAGTAGGAGAAAGGGAAGGGTATAATGTGGCCACTGGGTTTCTGGTTTAGGTGATGGTCTGGATAAGCAGAACAGAGGTCTGGCCAAGACGAAATAACTCACTTGTTTTCCCACTGGTGGTGTTGTGGGCAGTTGTCCATGACCAGGCTGCGGGAGAAGGTGGCGACCTATTTTAAAAAGTCTCATTAAGGGGCAGTGCTGCTGTGCATAAGGCCTGTTTAAGTAGGTTACTTTATCTCCTGCCCCACAAATCTGGATACTTGGAGAACATTCTCATTCATTCAACCGATATTTATTGAGCATCTCTGGTTCAGGGACTGAGGAACATGTTGAAGTAGAGATGGTACCCTCCAATTCTAGTGGTGTAACCCCCGATGAAAAATAAAAATAGGCAATAAAAGTTGATATAATTTGAGACAGATGCAGGGGCCACTTCAGATTGGGTAGTCAACAAAGTCCTCACTGAAGAGCCATGGCTAAGCTGGGTAAGTTGGGAACGATCTGGAAAAGAACTTCAGGCGGTGGGAGCTCCAGTGCAAAGGTCCTGAGGTAGGAACGAGCCAGGTGCATTAGAAGAACAGGAAGGAGGCTAGTGTGGCAGGAGACGAGTTCGGAGAATCAGGGGCTAGTTTGTGGGGGGGCCTGGGAAGTTATTTTGTGGAGTGTGGGTCTTATACTGAGTCTGATGAGAGCCCCTGGAGGGTTTTAAGTGGGAGAGTCACATAATTTATGTCTTCAAAAGATCACCCTGGTAGCTCTGCCTTCTGTATGCACTATCTTGGTACAATAAAGCGAGTTTTTATCCATCAGGGGGTAAAACAAAATGTCGTGTATAAGAGTAACAGATGGAGAGAAAATGCTTTGGTGACCTTAATTTAGTGGTTTCTAGTGTACCAATTAATTCTGGGTGCAGCCAAAACCACATCTCTAGTATGATTGCAGTTTCATTTAAAAACATGGTATAGAATAATGGAAAGAAGTGGACTAAATATATGAACACTGCTGTCATTACAAATGATTGTTACACTCTTGAAAATGAGCATACATTTCTTTTATAATCAGGAAAAAATTATTTTAAAATGTAGACACTGAGGGCCACAAGTGTCTTGAATGGGGTGTTGCGAGACTCCACCTACTACACACTTTTCCCCTCTCATTTCATTTCTGGAAATGTTAATGCCCAAGCCCACGGTCCTGGTTGGGACAGAAATTAGGATGTTTACTTTGTATCAGCTGTCTGGTCGGTGACTCTTTGTTTTATGCTTAAAAAGCATTTTTAGTGGGCGCCTGGGTGGCTCTGTCGGTTAAGCATCTGTGTTCCGCTCAGGTCATGATCTCAGGGTCCTGGGATCCAGTCCCACATCGGGCTCCCTGCTCGCAGGGAACCTGCTTCTCCCTCTCCTCCCTGCTCGTGCTCTCTCTCTCTCAAATAAATAAATAAAATCTTAAAAAAAAAACATTTTTAGTGATGAAAGCAAACTTTTTTTTTTTTAATAAGAAATTAAAGCAACACAGAAATGCACCTTCCTGCACTCTGATTCCCAGGACCCCTAACATTTCCGTACATGTACTGTTAGATTTTTTTTTTCCTATGTGTTTCAGATACCTCTATCTACATTTTGCTGAAGGATTTTGGAATATTGCTAAAACAAATAACCCTATCCAAATTACTCTCCAAAATTCCTTCCTGTAAAGCTTGAAATGCAGATGACCTTTTTTCCCCTTGCAACAAAATCATTAGGAAAACTTGAACACATAACTCCGCTAAGAGAAACTGAATCTTGCCTCTTTGGTATTCAGAGTGTTCACTGAAAGCACACTTTATACTTATAAAGAATAGAGCAATTAAATATTCATTAAAAGTTCATCTCCGAGCCTTGAAACATTATTGTTCTAGTACTGGAGCCCAGGAGTTGGTATCATGATTGCAAACCACTTACACCTTTCTCATTAACAAAAGTTGGCCAATATGAAAACTTAGAAGTGCAAATTAGGGAACTTAGCTAATTATTTTGGTGACATATTTATTACAGCGAATATTATCCCTTGAAAACAGGAAAGGAAGAACATTCAATGTAGTGTTACTTAGGGCCATCCAGGATGCATTTGGGAAGAGCTGTATTTTTGCATGGTCTCACCGTGCAGACTGGTCTGCATGGTCTCACCGTGCAGACTGGATTTGGGGGCTGATGTGCCAGGAATGAGCAGCCCCAAACTCAGTGTTAATGCGCCCGAACAGAGTGGGATTGGAGTCTCATTATGCAATTCAGCAGAACTGCTATCTTCCCCATCATTACCATAATTGAGCACGTCCTTTCTTGATGAAGAGGAGAGCGACTGTGTGCTCAGAAGAGAATGATTATGATGTAATAGAGCCATGGAGTTGAAGAGGGAGCAGGGGCCTTGGTTATCTCATTTTACAGATGGGGAAAATGAAGGCCAGGGAGATATCCCCATCCCGGTGCCACTTCCCTGCACTCAGCGGTGGCCCTGTGCGGTCAGAAAATGAATTTATTTTGGCAAACCCAAGAATTAGGAAAGCACTCTGAACCTGATGAAAAATGGGAGGGTTTCTGAGCTGTTCATTCATTCTGTAGAGTGTAATCTGTTTGTGTACTGATAACAGGCCTAATTACTGTGTAAACATTTTTATAGTCTGGTAAGAAAACTTCAAACATCTGTACTGCACGTTGATGTAGCATTTCAGCCTCCAGCATTCCTACTGCTTGTTCTTAAAAACCAGTTGCTCTGCTATTTAATCTGGTCTATGGTCGATGATTCATTTGATGCACAGACACGGAAACACACATTCCAGATCCAGCAGCAAGTGCAAGTGCTAATAGAGTGCTTACTCGGTGTCGGCAGCTCTCTGGTGGTTAGCATTGTCCCCATTTTACAGATGAACAGATGAAGGTGCATCGAGGTTCAGCAACTTGCCCAGGGTCCCAGGTTAGGATGCGGTAGAAGGGAGTCACCACCACTGGAGGCCCGTGACTAACCAGCTAAAAATCTCCACCTTCCCTTGCCTGTCAAAGACGAACTCTCTGCAAGAAAGATCAGGATCTGACTTTGTGAAATTGCTTTAGTTAGATCGCTTTTGGGGGGCAAACTCATAGATGTAGAGCTGTAAAGAGGGGTCTGTGGGGATTGTGTCTTTAGGTCTGTCTTCTGGGTCGCTTCAGTCCCTCCACTTTATGAGACACTTGATGGTAGCAGGTTGAGGACGGACTGTCTGCCCTCAGCCGAGGCGGGGCGTTCTCTGACCCAGCCCTCAAGTTAGGTTCGTGGACACTAACCTGCTTCTAAGCTCTGCTAGATCCAGCTGCCTCCCGCCTTGGTTTCTATGTTATCCAAACGAATACCAACGTTCTGTGCTTCTTACACCCAGAGGTAAATGCTGCTTTCAAAAACCCAGAAGCACAGAATCCATGGAGCCCTCAAAGGGCAGTAGGCAATAGGGAGGAATCAACTGTTTAAAAATGAGGGAAAGATAAATGCTGGCAGATCCTGTCAATGGGCCCGCACTCAGAGCTCTCCGTTGGCCTTAAATTATTACTTATGCTGCAGGTGGACTCAGAATCTTGCATAGCAGAAGGGGATGAAGCAGTGGGCTCTTTTGGCCGCCTCAGTTTTAGCCTCTGGCCCTGGGGGGGTAGGTCATGTGCTTGGAGGTCCCTGTATGAAAGGTGTTGCTGGAGAAGAAAGTTCTGTCCTCTGATTTGGAACCCTGCAGTTGGCATGAGAGAGAGAGAGAGAGAGAGAGAGAGAGAGAGAGAGCCGCTGCTGACTGGTATCACTTTGTGGGAGTGACCACTCCCTGTAGGAGCTTAGGGGCTACAGGGAAGAATCTCAGACACGAAGGTAAATGCAAGAGGCAGGTACTGATTTGGAATCGTGACCCACCTTCAGAACTCCGGTGAGCGGGTGACCCGGCGGTGGTCTTGGGAAAGGTGATACAGACCTTTCCAGGGGGAGGTTGGCTGGCCCTGGATTTGCGTTTTAGAACCTAAAGTGGAGGATTTAGTTCAGCGTTTCTCAATTGTCTGCACATTGGAATCCCCTGGGGAGCCTTAAGAAAGTCCCGATGCCCTGTCACATCCCAGACCAGTGATGTCGGAATCTTGGGGGGATGGGACCTCGCGCCCCCCCCGACCCAGGTGATTCCACTGTACAGTTAACTTTGAGAACCAGGGTCTAGAACAGCTTTTCTCAGACAGGTGCCTGCACATCACCTGGGGATCTTGTTCAAATGTGAATTCTGATGCCTGGGTCTGGAGCAGGCTTAGAGCAAGCGAGCGAGCCTGCCTTCCTTCCTTCCTTTCTCTTTCCTTTTTATTGATTTATAATTGACATAGAATATTAGATTAGTTTCAGGTGTACAACATGGTGATTCAGTATTTTTATACATTACAAAACGATCACCTCGATAGGTCTAGTTATTGTCTGTCACTATACAAAGTTATGACAATATTATTGGCTAGATTCCCTAAGCCGTACATTACATCCCTGTGATTTATTTATAACTGGAAGTTTGGACCTCTTAATCCCCTTCACCTATTTGGCCTGTCCCCCTCCTCCTTCTCCGCCCTGGCCACCACCATCAAGCCCCAGGTGCTGTTTCTGCTTCTGGGCCCCACTGGGTGGGCAAGACCTGGTAAGATGAATCAAGTTCCTGACTTAGCTTCCCATGGAGGGCTTCTGGAACTATTGCTTTTCCATGATACTACAGTAATTTTGGTTCACTCAGGGTAGGGTTGGAATGCAGAGGGCCTGGACCCTGCCTCCCATCTTTATATATTCTTAAAAAGACTAGAGCAATTAAATATTCATTAAAGGCCCATCTCTGAACATGTACGCTCCAGTACTGGAGACTAAAAGTTGGTATCATGATTACAAATGACTTGCACTTACTTGTCCTTCAGGATCCAGTGCATTCTCCTGACCCTGGCCAGCGTTTATATAGTCAGAGTCAGAAGCTCGGAGAGCTGGGAGAGACCTTAGGAATTATCTAGTCTAAACCACTTGGTGTTTGGAGGGGAGGACTCTGAGACCCACAGTCTCAGGCCAGGGCTGCTGTGGACATGAGACCAGAAGGAGGGAAGTGGCAGGCTGAGGCTTGGGGAGAATGACCTCTGCCCCTCCCCTACCCACTGGCCCCAGCACCGCTCCCAGTGCAGGGGAATCCCAGGACAGAGACATCCAGAAAGACTGCGGATATAGTCACATTAAAGACACCCAAGAACCGAGAGACGTACTGTTAATTATACCTGTGATTTTCCATCCCCTCCCTCTCCCACCCCCCCCCCACCAACTTCCGTTAGCTACGCAGAAGCTTGACGAAGTTCTGTGCGTCTGTGGTTTGAGTTGACACCTTGACAGGTGTTCAGCAGCCTGCTCCCAGGTGGGACACTGATGCAGGCTGCCCTACATCATGTAAAATAATTACATTTACCATTTTTACCCCAAATATTTTCCTCCTGTCGTTGAAACAAATAAAGAACACCCTCGACATACAGGTTTCTTGATGGCGTGGTGAATATGTTAAACCTGTTGTAAGAATAGTTCATAATTGATGTTCTTGGCATTTATCACCCAGCCGTGACGTGTTCAGATGACTAATAAATTATATTTTGTTGGATCCTTTTTTTCTGCCTTTCCAACTCAAGGCACCTCTTTCAGCATGTCAGTGTTGATGAGGACGGTTTCCTGCCCATTGCTTTATGCTTTGTCAACTGCCTTCAGATGAAGACAATGGACGTGAAGCTCTGGAACTGAAATGGACATTGCTTTCTCTGGGTTGTGTGTGTTTTGCCCTAGAAGATCAAGCCTTTAAATAGAGGAGAAGACGGAGGGGCACGTGGAAATTAGCATAAAGATTGAAGCAGTATAATTATAGCTAATGGTTATATAAGTACTCCTTTCTGAGTACTTCACATATGTTAACTCATTTAATCCTTTCAACAACTTGGTGAGGTAGATACCATGATTGTTTCTGTTTGTGTGGATGAGAATACCAAACCCCAGAGAAGTTAAGCACCTTGCTGAAAGTCACACAGCCCATGAATACTCCAGAAGCCATGCTGTTCGGCCCCCAAGCTCTCCGACCTCTGTAATTCTCATTGTCCGGGATGTGCCAGGGGCTGTGGAAAACTTCTACAGAACATTTTCATACATATTTCTGATTCTGACATTTGCCTCTTGGAACACTCTTTTTACCTTCACGTGGATGCCCACTCCCTTGTACCACTGGATTTGGTCCTGCTCGAGATGGCCTGCCATCTTTGCGTTTCTAGCTCTCTGTAGATGTGGGCAAACCCTACTTCATGAACAAGAGAATCCACAGCCAGTTGGTAGGGTAGGAATGTCAGCTGGGGCAGTTGTGTGTATGCTAAGTCTCAGATAACCTGTATTGCATTTGACTTAGAGACTTTACCATCTTCCCATTTGGCCACACCCTGGACTCAGTTTGGCTCTTCATCCTTGGTGGCCACCCACTGAACTCGCGGTGAGGTCTCTGCCTCATTCTTGCTGCATTGTTCATATTGATTTATCTCCAATTCCTCCAGTATGGGCTTCTAGTGGGGGTTCTGCACCTGGTGGACAGATGGAACTCCCTGCATTCTCCCTCACTTCAGGCCTGCTCTCTGCACTGGATTTTCAGGGTCCAGTCCTTGCCTTGAATTGTGCCACAATTGCTTGGCCCTTGGTCGTGGGCGGGGGCTGCGTGATGGTTCCTTTTTCTCAAACCCTTGCCTACTGCATTGGTTTTCAGCTTGGCCTGGTCTTGGCTCTCCCTCTCTTCCTGATTTTCACACTACAGCCTGTTCCTTTTAGGGATTGGCAAACTTTTTCTGTAAAGGGGCAGATAGTAAATATTTTAGGCTTTGTTCTTCACCCCCCCCCACCCCCCCACCCCCCCGCGCTGTTATACCAGGAAGGAGACCCTTGACAAGATGTAAATGAATAAGTGTGGCTGTGTTGTAATAAAACTGTATTTACAAAAACAAAGGGTGGCCCAGGTCGTGGCCCATGGCTTATGGTTTGCTGACTTCTGTAGGATAACTGTTCAGCGGCCTCTTTCTGACTTGTAACCTGTGATGACTGTGTCTTTAGAGGTCATTAGTACGCCTTGCCTAGAGCCCTGGGCCACTGTTTCTACTCTGAATTCCCAAGAACCCTGTACTTGTTGATCTTCCTGACCTATTACTGTCTTCACTTTGCAACCCTCGACCTTGAATAAAACCAACCATTCACTTCTTCAAGTTCTCAGTCAGCTAAATTGACTCCATTAAAAATTTATGTTGTTCAACAACAGCTGGGTCCCAGATTCTTTTTACTAATCCTTCTACTGAGCTCCGGGCTGATTTCTTGTCCTATTCACTGTATGTGTATTCTTAATTTCCCACTCTTCTCGCCCATATGCATTCTCAATGGATGAGCTTGCCTCCTACTTGGGGGGATCATGGGCATGAACCCCATCACCTCTTCCCTCAACATCAGCATTCTCCACCTCTACTTCAAATTTCTTCCTTCCTGTTTCAGAGGAACAGATGTCCTTACTCCTTAATAAGGAAGACTTGGCTTTGCCATTAATCTAATGGGTTTCCACTTCTCAACTCAAATCTTCCTTCCTTTAGCTCATAAACACAAATGAACCCAAGACTTTGCTTGACCTCACTGCCTTCCCATTTCCCTCCCTCTCTGTACCGCAAAGCTTCAGAGAAGGGGGGTCTGCCCCTGCCGCTCTCACTTTTTCACCTTATTCTTGTCAGGCCCGTTCACCCTTTGCTCTTGGCCAACCCTATGCCACCAGCTAGACCCCAAGACCTGGCCGTTACTGCCCACCTGCTTGTACTCACTAACCTTTGTCTAACATTGTCCCCTAAGCTCTTCTTTCTGGTTTCCTCCCTTAACTCAGACAAAGGAAACCTGAAACCATCCTCCAGGTGATGCCCTGATGAAATCTCCAGCCAGCCCAGACCACCCAGACCCTTTGAATTAAACCTGACTCGCGCCTGCGCAGATGGGCCATGGAGTGACCTCTGGAATGACCTACAGTCACCTTTACCTCATTATAATACTAAAATCTCTGCCCAGGGAGGAGCCTCAGCCTAATTTACGTAACATCCGATGTATGTATAGGCATGTTTCCTTAAGGCACACGAGCGACTTTACACCAGCTTCTACACAAGATGGTAAGGCTTCCCTATCTAAATATTCACCCTAACCCTAAACAAAAGGAACACATTCACCCTCTCTCGGGGAGTCAGGGCTTTGGAAGCCATTCCCGGTGATCTTATTTGCTGCAAATAAAAGTTTTCTTTGTGTGACAGCCTAACCCGGTGCCCTTTCTGACTCCCCAGGAAGCGAACCCCCTTTGGTTCGGTCACACCTACTGTTGGCCCCCCGCTATGTTAAGTCTTATATACTTACTATATTGTGAACTTGCTTTTAAAAGGTCACTGACATCCTCATTTTTAAAATCTAACCACGTGGACTCATTTCTCATGCCGGGAAACCTTTGACACTGTTGACCTCCCCTTCCCTCATGGAACTTCCTCCTGAATGAACTCTCCTGACTTAATTCCTCAACTCTTACCTTTCTGTGTGAGTTTGCTAGGGCTTCTGTAACAAAGCACCTCAGACCAGGTGAATTAAACCAGAGGAATTTATTTTTTTCACAGTTCTGGAGGCTGGAAGTCCAAGATCGGCTGTCAGCAGGATGGTTCCCTCTGAGGATTGTGAGGGAGGGCTCTGTTCCAGGCCTCTTCCCTTGGCTTGTGGGTGCTGGTCTTCTGTCTCTGCACGATCTTCCTTTGTGTGTGTCTGTGTCCCAATTCCTGTTCTTAGAAAGACCCAGTCACATTGAATTAGGGCCCACCTGAATGACCATCTTTTAACCCAATAACCTCTTTAAAGCCTATCACCCACTAGGATCCCATTCTGAGGCTTCAACATCTAAATCTGGGGGGAGACCCATTTCAGCCCATAACACTTCTGTGTCTCCATGTTTCCCTTTACTCTCAAGTGTAGGTGTTCCCAAAGTTCGTGCCTTGGCCTCTTTCTTTTCACGCTCTAGCTTCTCTCTTTGAACAACCTTCTTCCCTCCATGCTTGCACTCTCTCTTGTGATATCCAGTCTTACCAGATGTTAGATGTAAATTGTCCCACAGTGCCACAGACTCAACACGGCCCAAACAGATCGCACCGTTTGCTCCTCAACACACAGCTGGGAGCCTCCGGCCCCGCGGACACTCAGAATAAGAAGCCTCGTGCTGTCTCTGGCCCCCCTCTTCCCATCCGCATGGGATTTATCTGTGTGTCAGTCCGACCTTCTGACCCCATTGCCACTGCTGTTGTTCTGACCTGGACCTGAGCCAGCTCCCACCGGTCCATCCATTGAAAAGACAAGGTCAGTGATACCGCTCTGGTCCAGCTGCATCTCCCTGACATGAACGTTCCGGGCTCCGCAGTGACTTTCGTCTGACCTCCTTGGGCATCGAGAGCACTGTGGTCAAGTTCGGCCAGATGACAGACCTCTGTGTCTTTGCCCACACTGCTTCTGCAGCACACAGGCCAAGTTGAATCAAACCTTCCTAATGAAGTGCTGCTCCTTGGTTCCCACAGTTGAATTTAATTTCTCTTTCCTTGGTGTTTGTGTAACACGAACCTACGCATTTACTCTTAGGCTTACTGGCTTGTGCTAGGTATCATATTTAGAATTAGAGTCCTGGGAAGGTAAAACAAAAGAAAGGCACCCTTCCATTGAGGAACTAGACCTTCCATGAGCTAACTTACTTCTTTCCCTTCTACATTGTAGGCTCTTTTAAGGGGTTTGGTGGTGTGCGTGCATGCACGTGCGTGTGCATTTGTGTGTGGTTTCTCCACGGCTCTTGGCACCGTGCTTTGTTAGAGACGTTTCTTAGGTTTAATTGGAGGACGGTGCTGGGAGGATCTAGCTCTGCATTTGGGCCTCTGTGATCCTAAGACTCGGACATCAGCCCGTGTTGGTTTGCAAGGTGGTTCTCACTGCAGTAATCTTCGTCTCCCTCACTTGCTGCGTGATTATTTGCTCTAGCATCAAATGGAGTTGATAGTTCACACACTTCTCCCTCTGGGGAGGAATAGGAGTTAAATGGACTATGTCTTTCCGTTGAAGGAACTGTATCTTGAATTCTTTGGAGAAGCAGGAGAGGCAACAAAGTAAACATAAAAATGAAGGCGTTTATAAAGGGACTGTTTGAGTACGTCGGAACAGATGAATAAAGGGAGTAATTATTTGCGTTAAAATCAAATAATTCACCGTAGGGTCCTCTTCAATAGGGACTCCCCTCATGAATTGCAGTGAAGTTTCCAGCTCATTAGGTAATTGGCAGAAGGAGGTTATGGGCCGAGAAAACCTGGGCGGACAGCAGCGGAAAGCTCAGTCAGAAATAACAGCAAGCAGGTCAGGTATTATAATGCAAATCACCGGGAAATAGAGTTTGAGCCCTTGGGCGGGTGTAGACCGTTTATCTTCGAGGGTGTGGCAGGTTACCATTCTTTTTTTCTGCCTTCCTAAGGCAGGCACCAATGGTCACATTTCACTCTTCTGGAGGAAGCCCTTTGGTTTCCTGCATTTACCAGGCCTGGTAAACAGCTGGTGCCTCCGGGAGGGAACCCGAAGCCCTTCACCCTGGAGGGGCTGGAAGGGGTGCCTCCCACTTACCCCCCACCCCTTCCTTTCCTCCAGAGCTTCTTGCTGCATCTTGTGGGTGGGGGCTTCCTAGCTCAGGCCCGTCTGGGTGCCCAAGGGCATGTCTTATGGTCACAGCTCTGTCCCTGGCGTTTGCCCCCTGGCCATCCCATCCTGCCAGATGCTGGCTGTCATCAGTCCCCTGGTGAGCCGGCCAGACCGAGCTAACAGAGTGGTGAAAAGCAGTTGGAGCATCCAATTGCCCAGTTTAGATCCTGTCCGCCTTCCTTTAGAGATGTTCGGGAATATACTCCCCTGTGGGATGATGGGAACGAAGATTCTTCAACCCTACAGGGCTTCCCGAAGCCATCTGGTCACTGCTTTCTCCTATGTAAATGTTAAGTACAAAAGCAAAAGATTTGTGGCCAAACATTAAAAAGTAAGCAAATAGAAGAACATAAAATGTACTACTCTTTATCCCACAAAACCAGAGATAACCGTGGATCATAGTTTGGAGCTAAAATCTCCCAGTTTGTTTTGTGTGTGCGTTCATGTGGGGGTTGTGGGTACTTAACAAAGTATTCCTCTACTTTTTAGAAAGGGTTGTGGTGTCGGGCACCTGGGTGGCTCAGTTGGTTAAGCGACCGCCTTCGGCTCAGGTCATGATCCTCGAGTCCCTGGATCGAGTCCTGCATTGGGCTCGGCAGGGAGTCTGCTTCGCCCTCTGACCCTCCCCCCTCTCATGTGCTCTCGCTCTCTCATTCTCTCTCTCTCAAATAAATAAATAAAATCTTCAAAAAAAAAAAAAAGGGTTGTGGTGTCAGTACTGTTGTATAGGCTGTTTCTTAACTTAATGAACTGTGGATGTCTCTCCAGATTGTTACATGTGCTCCTACCTCATCATTTTTAAGGAGTGCATGCTATTACCCAAGTGGATACAAATGGTTATTTTTGACTTTGACTTTACTACTGAAAAATTTTGTACATTCGGAAGCATTTTTCTTTTTCTTTTCTTTTCTTTTCTTTTTCTTTCTTTCTTTCTTTCTTTCTTTCTTTCCTTTCTTTCCTTTCTTTCTTTCCTTTCTTCTTTTTTTATTAGAGGGAGAGAGCAGGTGGGGGTGGGAGAGGGAGAAAGAATCCTAAGCAGGCTCCAAGGCTCAATCTCACGACCCTGAGATCATGACATGAGCAGAAAAGAAGAGTCGGATGCTCAACAGACTCAGCCCCCCAGGCACCCCGGGAAGTATTTTTCTAAGGATAAATTCTTATAAGTGGAATGACCAGGTCAAGGATTTGAGTAGCTTTCCTCAAGGTTGTTCCCATTACATTTCAGGCTGGGATGTATGAAAGGGCTCATTTTTACATATTCTCACCAACATTTCCTACTGGCATTAGTTGCTTTTTGAAATTTGATAGCCAAAATAGTTTCACATTGTTGTTCTGTCCTGGATTTCTGGGATCATAAGCAAGCATGCACATTTTTTTTTCATATACTTATTAGACATTTGATTTTTTTGGGGGGGGATTGCATATTGATGTATTATGTCTGTTTTTCTACTCAGATATTCTTTTAAAAAAATGACTTGTAGGCACACTCTGGTAGGAAGAATAGTACCTTTTGTTTATTACATGTAAAATTTTCCACATTTGCTGTTTTATATTATCTTTAACTTCTTGCTCTAAAATATATGTAATTGAATGTTTATCCTCCCCCCCCTTTTCTGAAGATTTATTTATTTGGTAGAGAGCGTGTGCAAGTGGGGGAGGGGCAGAGGCAGAGAGAGAGAGAATCTCAAGCAGACTCCCTGCTAAGCGTGGAGCCCGATACGGGCTTGATCCCAGGACCCTGAGATCATGACCTGAGCCCAAACCAAGAGTCCGACCCTTAACCAACTGTGTAACCCAGGTCCCCCTCCCCTTTTAAATATTTAAGTTTGGGGTCAAGCTTAGAAAACTCTTCCTCATCCTCAAGATTACATATTTACTTCAAAATTTTAAATTTATCTTTTAAATTAAAAAAACCCACTTTTTATTACTGTAGTGTATTGCACATAGCTTAAAAAGTTGAATAGTATTCAGCGGCTTCTAACAAAGTCCCTTGCCGTCCTGGGGAGTTGTGCTGTGGAGCGGAGGTCCAAGGAGCTTGGGTGCAGAAAGTTTGACATGGGGTCAGGGTGGGGGGCAGTTCTGTGCATAGTCGGGCCCCTACATCCCTTGTTTGGAGTAGGTGTCTTACCTCTGCCCTGCAGGGGGCCTGATGTACCCTCTTACTCATTTCTGCCAAGGTTGACCAGCTGGCCCTTTGTCTGGCCTGCCCCAGGCCTCCAGTGGTACCAAGCACTGCCAGGGTGTGCTTCTCAGGGTTCTGGCCCTGACTGGCTGCTTCCTCCCTTGAATAGACTCAAGCTGAGCACAGAATTTGTCCTAACCTTCACTCTGCTAAGGCAGTAACCACCCCCTCCGCTTTGTGACTCCCGCATCTCTGAAACCTCCTCTCCCTCCTCTTTGTCCTTGTGGCTTACAGAGGAATGTCTCCCTGCCTGCCATCCTTCCTTCTTATTTGAGCAGTGTTTTGGAAAGGAGAGACGATACAGGAGGGAGATGGATTTGCCAGTCTTACCAGAAGTCTAATAAAATATATATTTTTATCATTAAATTTTTAAGTCTGTCAACTATTAATTTTGGCTGTGGTATGATATAGGGATCTAACTTTATTATTATTTTTTTGCAAATGATTTTCAGTTTTTCCAGTACTACTTACGGAATAATCCATCCACTGATTTAGAGACACCGATTTTGCTCATACCAAATCACCATACTCATTTGGGCTGAAATTCTGATCTGTTAGTTCAGCTTCACTACTGCATTTATTCTTTTTCCAGTGCTACCCTGGCTTAATTATTAATAACTTAAAAAATCTACAAACGGGCAGATTTTCCCTTCTTCTTTCTTATATTTTTAAAATACCATTTTTTTTTATGGGAATAGAATTATGATCTTTATGGTCCCTACTTATCCAGACGTCCCAGAGCTTTCAACTTGTCAAAACCACTTTTTTTAAATGACGCTGTTGTCATTTTTTTTTCTTTGACGTTCTTGTCCTTCTGGAATTTTCTAAGCCAGAGGCATCTTTTCCAAGGTTATATTTCAGAAAGGTTATAGTGCCAAGAAGGAAAACTCTGGAATGGGGATCTCTTGGCTCACCTGTAACCCGCACGGTGCCATGTGTTACGGGGAACCCAGTTTGTGGGTCCAACCCAGATCAAAAAGCAAAAAATCAAAACAACACAGGGGCCTGACTCATTGGAACCAGAGTTCTCCCGGCCTGTGAGTGGCTCTTACGTGGCTGGAATGGCTGCCTCGTGGCAGGCTGCTTCATCATCTTTGGTTTGCTTCTTTCCTGTTTTCTCACTACTTTCCTAGGCACGTCTCTTGGATCTTTCCTACTTCCGTGGATCATCCCCATTCTTCTTGAAAGTCTGGGCCTTGCTATGGCATCCAGACCTTTACAGTTCATCCTACTCCTCTTAAAAATATATATATTCCACGTTTTTACTCCTTTCACAACCATCTCCATTTTTCTTCTGGGCCACTTCTAAAACTTCACACTCTTGCTGTTGTGTTTCTGTGCCGAAGTCACCAGATGCACCAGGGTGCCCCCTTGCCATCCCAGTTCGTGACTGAGGTCTGGGACTACCCCAGGGACTGTCTAAAGTGGCACCAGGTGAAGTCAAGCAGAGAGCCACTGAGGTCATAACTCTGTGTCCTACCTTCCCTTCCTTGCCCGGACTTTCCTCACCCACTGATGTTCGTGAGCAGCCATACTGATGCCGTTGCTGTGGGTCTTCGGCAGTATCCTGACTGCTTATGGTGTGCCAGGCTTTGTGCAAAGTATTTTCTGGATAATCTCAGGTAATGCTCATGACTGTTCCATGAGGCGAATACCTTCTGACTCCCATTTTGTTGGTGGGAAAACTAAGACTTGGAAGGGTTGCATTGTCTAGGGTTTTATAGCTAGAATGTGGCAGAGCCAGGACCAGGCTTGGGGTCTGTTTAGCTTGAACACCACTCTGCTATGCTGCTTTTCTTTTTCGTGTTTAGAGGATTGGGAAAGACCTCCTTCTTGAGCGAGGTGAGCTGGACACTGAGGAAGGGCCACCCTTAGCATCAGGGAATTATGACATGAAGGGGTGGTGTGTGGGGCACGATGGGGAGATACCCACAGACAGGGGAGGGCAGAGAGCATTGAGGTGGGAGAGGGCTGGCAGGTGCCCCCTTGGAGATGCCAGCACCTTGATGGGAATCTGCTTCTTTTCTCGCCCTCCGGTCTGAAACCCCCCAATCCCCAGCAGCCTTGAAGCAGAAAGCATAGGCAAATCCTCTCATTCCAACTCAGAACAGCTCCCTGGACCTGGTGAGTAAGGTCATTTCAGGGGAGAACAGAGGGAAGATGACTAAATTAGGTTGGCTTTTGTACCTCTTTGGCTTCGAATGGAGTGTGGGAAGCGATCCAGTGTTGCTTTTCCTGGCTGGCTGTGGGACAGAAGAAGACAGCAAACAGTGGGGGATCTTGCACTCATGTTTGTTTTCCTCTTGGTGTCCTTCCCTGCCTGCCACTTCTGATCCATCAGCTTCCCTCTGATGCCCTCAGCCAAGGGCTCCTGAAGGTGGCTTCCTTTCCCTCAGTCATGGCGCCCATTCTTGTGTTCCTGGAGTTCCCTGTGAATGCTCCCCACCTCCATTGTTTTCTGTCGTGCCTTTTACACTCCCACATTACCTTGCCCTGGAGCTTTTGCTTTGTCAGAGGAGAAGGTTCCATGCCTCAGTTCCTTGGACCCTTCTGAGCCTCACCCTGGCCTCCAGGACATTTATTTACAGACAGACTAGTGTGTATGTTTTGTAGAGCAGAGGTCCTGCCTCATGTTATGGCTCCAGAAGGACGAATAGGGCCAGCATCGATACATATTTCTGGGATAAGGAATGCCTTTAGTTGTTGCTGTCTGTCTGTCCTAGGGACAGCCACCGGAGAGGTTGTCTCTGGAGCCAAGCCACTTGGGTTTCACTCCCCACTCTACTACCTACAGCTCCACAGTTTTGGGCCAGTTATTTAATTCCTCGTCTGTAAACTGGGGATAATATTAATCCTACCTCACAAGGTACAACTGAGGTATTACTTAACATTCTTTGTAGAATTCCCTGCTCCTCGAAAAATGTTCACTGTTTTCATGCATGACCTATTCTGAGGAATCTTCCTTCCGTCTTTTCGTGCCAGATGGACATGGTCTCCAGAGAAACTTCTAGTATCATTATGGCTCCATGAGAGGTCTTGCTCCCAAATTTGACTTTTCTGTTCCCACTGGCCCTGGAGATGTGTTTTGCTCCAGGTTTTACTGTGGCAGGATGGTAGCTCCAGGGGATCTGATTTCCTCTCTGTCATGGTGGTTTTCAGGAGGACAAACTCTTTCATATCATTCATTCATGCATGCGTGCATTCAACAAGCATTTTGGAGTCCTTCTTATATGCCCGACAAAGGGCTTGATGCTGGGAGAACTTTGTGTCCAAGGAGCTCATAGTCTGGTGTACTTTGTAGACTTTTGTTGATTTTTTTTTTTTTAAATGTGTCTCGAGCATAGAAAAGCTGCGCATTCTTTTAGCAGATTCCTCTGCATCACAGTGTCTTTGTGAAGGTTAGAGACTGACCAAGAGGCCTCACGGGATGTCCTCCTGGTGAACTCACCATCTTAGCTTGTGCTTATTTTTGGGCTCTGCCTTTTGCTTCTGTCAGCTGGGATCCTCCTCTTGGCAGCAGATGTCCCCGTGGTGACCGCCATCTTGCTTTCCATCTTCTGTCTAGCTGTTAGGATGACCTTGTGTCCTATTATGATATTTCCAATGCTGTCCCCTGTCTGGGGTGTGGCATTCTGCAGAGCACCAGTGTCTGGCCTGCAGGTGAGAAGTCTGTGCCCAGTGCCACCCTCCCTATGCCACCTGGACTAAGCTCAACAAGGTGGCTTGCTCATGGGAGTCACTCTTCTCTGCCTGAGTTGTGCATAATTCTCAGGTGCATGGACCAGATATTACTTAATCTCTGGGACTCCTATCCTGGTAGGTTTGTAACTTTTTTGAGGACAAATGGGGTGACTTCTGCTCTAATACCATCCAGATCCCAGCAGAGAGATGTTCTAAGTCTCTACCACTCAAACAACTGAACAGCTGAATTGACATCCCCTGTGGCTAGATCACCTTCAGCCTTCCCCTCGGTGCCCTTAGATTTATGGAAAAATGAGAAGAAATTTCAGGAAAAAAAATTGTCCTCAGCGCTATGTCTTATTTCCAAATATTCTTATGCTGTCAACTCTGAAATAATAGGTGAATTTCAGACTACTTTCCATCTGAATGATGGATTGACTGAATCTAATTTACATGCTTTTCATTTTATGTAAATTGGTCCAAATGAGGCTAAATCTCCAGGGGTGCAGTACCTTTCTCTATGAATCTCTTATAATAGTCTCTTCCAGCCAATATAGTGCTAGTTCAAGTTTAAACAAATAACAAAAAGCAACAGGCTTTTACACTCCTGCTTGATTTTGTCCATCTTTGTCCATACTTGCTCTCAACTGAATTGTGTCCCTTCCAGAATTCACCTGTTGAAGCCCTCACCCCCAATGTGTTGGTATCTGGAGGTGGGGCCTTTGGAAGATAATCAGGTTTAGTTGAGATCATGAGGTGGAGGCTTTATCTTAGGATTAATGCCCTTATAAGAAGAGACACAAGAGAGCTTGCTTGCTCTCTCTCTCCTCCCACCATGTGAGGATACAGAAAGCAGCCATCTACAAACCAGGAAGAGAGTGCCCACTGGAAACCAACCATGGCAGCACTCTGATCTTGGACTTCTAGCTTCTATAACTGAGAAAATAAATCTCTCAGTTGTTGTTTCAGCCACCCAGTCTATGAGAGTTTGTTACAGCAGCCTGAGCAGACTAAGACAGCTAGTGAGGGATTCAAAGTGCCATCCCGGAAAACTCTGCACAGTCAAGGTTAGGTAGTGTGTGCGGTTACTTCCCACAGACCCACAGTCCCTTGCCTCCTACTGTCTTTGGGAGAGGGTTCCCGACTCCGCCAACAAGAGCCCCCACCTTGCAGAAAGGTGTCTGGATGCATGAGCAGCCAGAAACGTCTGGAAGAGTTAGCAGGGAAACCTTATAGGAGGATCTCAAAGGAAGATCCATAAAAATTTATTAAAATTAAATCCTTTCATATTCAACTTATTAATTAAACAAGGTTATAGTAGCCTGAAGGAGGAGCCTTAAGAAAGCAGCTGAACTTTTTGTCTAATTGCTTTCAGAAAGAACAACTCAAAATCCTCTGCCAAAAGCGTCCTCTGTTGGCAGGCGAAGCTTCAGCATTCCTATGACGCTGGTATAGAATTCCTTCCAGCAGGTGTGTTCATCTGATTACCTGCGTGTCCTCGATCCTTGGAGAATCTCAGGGAGACAGTTCCGCTCAGAATCAAAATTGGTAGAAGAGACGCACATCCGTCTGATCCACACTGCTAGGTAACACTAGCCCTTCATGTTTGATCCTTGGACAATCTCAGGGAGACAGTTCTGCTCAAAATCAAAATTGGTATAAGAGACGCACATCTGGGTCCACACTGCTGGGTAACACTAGCCCTTCATGTTAGCCGGCCAAGGCTCTGTCTTCCGAGGCCTATGGCTGCAGACACAATGCGTGCTCATGCATGATGGCTGTGGGTCACTGGACCCCTGGCCCTGAAGCAGCCTTTGTCTGCCTTCAGGGTCCTTGTGGTCCTACCCCCACGTGGAGGAAATGACAGGCAGGCTCTTCCGTTTGTAAAATCATGTTAGTTTCTTCCTAGCTACAAAAATGAAATAGATCCATGGCACTAAGTGTGGAAGGTTGAAACAAATAATACAATTACAGTGAATGCATCACTCAGCAATAAGGAGTATTTACATTTTGCTTTATGTCTTTCCAATAACTTTTCTATGGCTGTACATATGAACATGCATATGTGAACATCTGTGTAAATACATATGAATATGCATATGAATATGGATGTGACTAGGTAATTATATAGTTGTGATTATGCTCTCCATATAATTTTATGGTCTGACCTTATAAAAGTAATACAGGAACAGGATAATAAAAAAACAATGTAAGTGGGTACAAACAAAAAGTAAGAGTCCCCATCAGCTGAACCCTCCACGTCCGAGGCCACTACTTTGAGCCATTTGTAATTGTTAGTGCCCTCGGTGGGTGAAATCGCTTCAGAGGAAGTGCTTCTGCATTTTTGGTTCCCCACTTTAAATAGAACCTCCCCATCCTCTCTCATGAAGGACAAGGGGATCCCCATTACCCTACAGCCCTCCCTGTCCTTACCTTCCAGTATCCGCTGGTCACACGTTTATTTTTAAATCTTTGAATTGATTAGCTTCATTGCTTTAGCTCACACACTTAAATCTTTATTTCCTTGTTAACTTTAACTAGTACCTTTGGCCCTCGCACCGGGAGAGATGAGGGACACCACACCTCACATTTCTTTCTCCCCCTTCTCTGCTAGTTGTACCGTGAGACGATCGTGGTGTCCAACACGTGTGCTCTGTTCTCTATCTGGAATTGAAATGTTCGTGATTCGGCTGTCGGTTGCAGATTCGAAAAGAACATAGTTAGCATTTAGGATATGATGATGATGATGATGATTATAAATATTACTCTGTGCAGAAACTAATCTTGTGCCATTTGTAGAAAAACATATTTACAAAGCCTCAGAATCGAAGGGAGAGGGGAGTGAAGAGGGGAGCCCACGCTACTTGTCTTTAACATTTGATAGCGACATTTAGCTGCTGCTGCTTTTTTTTTTTTTTAAGATTTTATTTATTTAGGTGGCGCCTGGGTGGCTCAGTCGTTAAGCGTCTGCCTTCGGCTCAGGTCATGATCCCGGGTCCTGGGATCGAGCCCCGCATCGGGCTCCCTGCTCCGCGGGGAGCCTGCTTCTCCCTCTCCCACTCCCCCGACTTGTGTTCCCTCTCTCGCTGTGTCTCTCTCTGTCAAATAAATAAATAAAATTTTTTTTTTTTTTAAGATTTTATTTATTTATTTGACAGAGAGATAGAGAGAGAGCACAAGTAGGCAGAGTGGCAGGCAGAGGGAGAGGGAGAAGCAGGCTCTCTGCCGAGCAGGGAGCCGGACGCGGGGCTCGATCCCAGGACCCCAGGATCATGACCTGAGCCGAAGGCAGCCGCTTAACCGACTGAGCCACCCAGGTAGCTGCTGCTTCTTAAGGGGCTGATCCAGCTTCAGCCCTGTGTTCGCTGTGCAGGTGCCTTTTTGCCCTGCCCTGGGCATTTTGCATCTGATTTGCTCTCACAGTGGTCTTCTGAGAGCACACCTTCTTGTTAGATTTCACGCCCGGGCTGGAACCCATTCTCTCACTTCTTGGATTCCTTGTATGTTTTGCTGACATAATTCATTGAGTGATTCTGTTAGGAAGTGTCTATGAATCGTACACTTTCTAAGTGCTTGTCTTGATTGGATGTTGCCTGGGTATCCGTTCATTTTTCCCACGAGACTTAAGCTCCTTGCTCTGTTGTCAACTGGTATCCGATGATGCTGATCCGTGTCTCATGCCAATATGATCGTCGTTCATCAGGAAGTTGTCTGTTCTTTGCTCTAGAAGCTTTAGAGTGCTTTCTCTATCCTTGTGTTCTGAAACTTTATGAGGTTTTGGGCTATTTATGAGGTTTGAGCTACTCGATGGGCTTTTTCAGTCCGAAGGTTCATATCATCAGAAATTTTCTTCTCTTATTTCCTTTCCTTCAAGTTTTCTGGTCTCTCATCTTGAAAGGCTTATTAGGTGGATGTGACTGTTTGCATTAATCCTTACTGTTTATGAATGAAATTTTCTATTTTTCTATATTCTGTGTGGTGTCCATAACTTTCCTCTGTAGTTCTACTGAATTTTACTTTTTTCTGGTAAAAATTTTAACTTCCCTGAGTTCTTGATCTCAGACTACTCATTTTTCGAAGCAGCCTCTTGGGTCTCTCTCAAGTGTTATGTTAAAATTCTTCCAAGGTGCCTTCTCTTTCCAGAATCATCCTTCTTATTTCTGGGGTCACCTTCGCTGCCCTGTTATGTTAAAATTCTTCCAAGGTGCCTTCTCTTTCCAGAATCATCCTTCTTATTTCTGGGGTCACCTTCGCTACCCTGCTGATCATCTTCAAGGGTCGGGCAGTCCTTGTTTGGCCATTGGCATTGCTGACATTGCTGAATGGAAGTGCCAGTATGAGTCAGGTTTCCTCTTAATGGCATAGCAGGCGGGGTCCAAGGACCCCGAGGGGGCCCTGCAGGACCAGCCATGAGGGTCCTTGGCTTCGCACAGGATAGAAATCAAATGCAAGCTGGGAGGAAGTGAGAGCAGGGTTTACTGAATAGCGTAAATGATAGAGTGTAGCAGATGGAGTGTCTGGGAGACTCGGAAAAGGAGAGGTGAGTCTCCCCATCACTTGGAGTTGGGGGTTTATATTGGAAAGGGGTCCAGGGTATGTATTCCTTCAGGAATCCAGGGTAGGGTGATCCAAGGTGAGTGTCAGGTGAATAAGAGTTGTCATTCCATAAATCACCGAAGATAGGTGTATGGACACCAGTAGTGACCGAGGTTTGTTTGAAGCTCATGTCCCAGCTCGGGACTGATTCTTCTTGGATGTTACCAGGTGTAAGGGGGCCTAGAATGAAACTCATAGAATGATTCACTTTCTTGCTTCCCCCTTGGGGCAGGAACATAGCTTCTTTGGTTTACTCAGAAGCAAGGTGAAATGCAGAACATGAGTAAATGGGGCTTAGCAGAGAAATGGCAGAGATGGAGCCTTTCTAAAAGGGAGTCCCTTCAGGTTCCCTATCTCGTCCATACCAGCTTTCCCCCCAAAGGTGAGGAATGGCTGCAGACCTTTACAGGGGTGGGGCGTGGATTCAGTTTAACAGTCACAAAAAGCGTGAACAAGTTGTCCCCATGCAAATACCAGAGGAAGAGGGCCTTACCCTGGGGCACCCACCCAACCCTCAGGAAGTTCACTCCTTTAAGAGGACCTTTTCCTTGGGCTGGGAGACCCACTGAGCTGTTCCAAGTAAAGGGCTTGAATCACCACCCTGGTTCCACCCTGTGTCCATTCTAGCTCTTAGTACCTGCCAGCTTGGGGTGCTCTTGGTTTTCGACAGAGCCTCTCTCTACCTCTGCCTTCCCCTTATCATATTTTCAGCCAGACTTGCTCTGCTCAACCTTGTCCATCAAGATGGGCAAAATCATTCAGCCAATTTTTTTTGGACTAATGATGATGGTCCCTTTCCTCCATATTCTGTGCTTTTATGAATATATTCCATTTTGTTCTCCTATACCATGGTTTTAATAGGATTTTAGGAGAGAGAAGTATGTTCCGTTTTATTACTTGAAATGCTTTCTAGAGTTAAAACACCATATTGTAAAGATTTCTGATATCCTTAAAATTTTAACAAGTATCATTGATATGCAGTATACTCTGATATGAATCTGTGTTGCTTATCAATTTCTATACTTTTAGATTTTTTCTTCTTATTTTTTTCTTCCTTTCTTTTCTGTGTTCATCCATTTTAAATACAACGCAATGCAATGTTTTTGGTGTGCAAATCTTTGACCATATCTCAGGATCGATTTCAAACAATGGAGTTGTTGGATCAAAGGCTGAGAACTATCCTTTGGACTCTTGATACATAATTGCCAAGTTGTTTTCTCCAAGCTGTCGCTACAAAGTACCCAGCTCATTATATTCTCACCAATATGTTAAAAAGAAAACGGGCGCCTGGGTGGCTCAGTGGGTTAAGTGTTCAACTCTTGATTCCTGCTCAGGTCATCATCTCAGGGTCCTGGGTTCAAGCCCCATTCTCCCCCTGCTCACACACACACACTCTCTCTCTCTAAATAAATAAATGCTTTAAAAACAAAACAAACACACAAGCAAAACCCTCCTAAATTGAAAAAACAGATAGCATAAAAATTGTATTTCTTTGGTTACTTAGGAGATCAGCCATGGTTTCCATGTATTTTATTAGTTGTTTGTCTTTCCAGTTTTGTGACTTATCTCTTCATGTCCTTTTTGTGCTCCCTGCTTGTCTCTTAGTTTTATTTATGCTGTTGATAATGCTTAAAAGTTCATATTTTTATATTGGCAAAGCTCTCAGTCTTTTCCTTTGTGATTTCTGTAGTTACACTGCCAACTTTGAATGTCCTTTGACCATGAAAGATGGATTACGTATTTATATATATTTCATTTTAGGTTTTGATCACTTAATTTTTCTTCTTGGTCTTCTCTTAAATAGTCTCTTAGTTTTATTCATTCTTACAGCGTTAAGTAGAATTTCCAGAATAGTGTTACTTAATAGTAGAGCTGATGGCATGTTGTGTTTTTCCTCATTTTAATGGCAATATCTCTGCAGTGGTTTTCAAAGTAGGGTGTGTATGGTATTCCTTTGGATGTAAGAAGAAAAGAGAAGGAAGAAATTACACTTCACTAATGTCCACTGTAGAGAGACCCTGACACTCTCAGTTGCTCATCTACCTGCTGGTCTGATGTGATGGGGGTGACGTGTTCAGGGCAGGTGGGTGTCTATACATGGGGATATTGACCTTGTTTCCACTGACTTCCTCATACGCTTGTTCCCAGTGACTTGTGACACAAGTACCTGGTTACGGGAATTTATAAATTATATTAAATTAGTTTTAATTAGACTAACACCCAAAAGGGGCAAGATATATGCCAAAAGCTCCAGGTTTTGGATCATGCTGATCACGCTGGCCCAAGTGGACCTTAAGACAATGGCTGAGATGGCATTTCCTGCGGTCCCCAAAGGAGACCTTCATCAGCACTTTATAAATTAAAACACCGTCAAGCCCATCAGATTGGACAAAAGTTGGCTGAAACCTCTGAAAAACATGAAAAAGGCTATTTAAAATGTTGATCTGTATTCACTCTCATGAATAATGAAACCTGACCTAAATCTTTGAAACGAAATGGAAAATGACTACAGATGGCTTTTGTACCACAGGAAAGTGTGGGGCTTATTTCAGGGCAAAGTTCTTAAAAGAGTTGTCAAACACGGAGCATCACACACTCTCTGTCATAAACAGGCAAATGATCCACATTTGCTGATCTTTTCTGAGATGGCAGGATGTTGTCCTCTCCACACACTTAAAGATGACACTTTAACAAAGGTTTGAGGAAATGACTTCTTTTCAAAGGAAACTCGTGCTATGGAAAGAGCATTTTGAAAATCATGGTTTTGGAAATGTTTCAACCATGATGTGATTTTGTTGCAAAAAAAAAAAAAAAAAAAAGATGTGAGTGTGCTATCTATAAACTCAGATCTGCAAAGTTAAAAAATCTGGAAACAGAATTTTGTCAACCACTTAAGAATCTTCCAAATGAAGAGATCAAGTGTTTTTTAGACCCATTTGTTAAAAATACAAAAATGGGACCGCTTGCAGTTTGCAAGATCATCCATTGACATTAGGGAAGATCAAACTTTCCCAGCCAAATATCGGCAAAAATCTTGGTATGCTTGTAGGATGGAATTGCTTGTAGGATGTGAATACTGTGATTGAGTAAATACTGCCAATGACATTTTTCTTCAGTTTGGATCTGTGTCTCTTTCTGAGGTGTATTTTTGGTTATGGCAGATGTTAAAATCAAGTATGGAAATACACCCAACCTAAAACCAGATATTTAAATCACTGCCTAACAAAGTGTTATGTCGAGAATTTCAATAAGCATGAATGGTATTAAATCACATTGCTTTCAATAAAAAAATCTAATTTCTGTGTTTTGAGAGAAAAATCATATATTTAAGCAGTGTTTTAAATTTATTAGTCTAGAGTTAGTTGCACATAGAAGTCTCATATTTCAGAATGTTTCCTATTCGTGCTTTCTCTATTTGTTTTAATAGACTTGTCAGAGATTTGTCTCGTTTATTGCTTTTGTTTCAATAACCAGCTCTTTTATCTGTTTTCTAATTCAGTTCTTTCATTATTTCTGTTTACTTTATTTTGTTGTTGGGGGTTTTCTAAGAAGTTAGCTTTAAGACTTATTTCTTGTTTATTCTTTCTCTTTGGAATCATGAAAGCAAATACCTCACATTTTATCTGAATGTTACTTTGCTATATACCTCATATACTTTTTTGTATGAATTATTCCCATTTTTGTTTTTTGAAGATAGACCTGTAGTTTTATTTTATTTTATTTAAGATTTTATTTAGTTATTTTGACAGAAAGAGAGAGACAGCGAGAGAGGGAACACAAGCAGGGGGAGTGGGAGAGGGAGAAGCAGGCTTCCCGCCAAGCAGGGAGCCCGATGCGGGGCTCGATCCCAGGACCCTGAGATCATGACCTGAGCCGAAGGCAGATGCTTAATGACTGAGCCACCCAGGCGCCCCTAGATCTGTAATTTTAATTTAAAAACTTTGATCTGGGAAGTATTTAAGAGAATATATTAACAAATTCAATTTTAATAAGTTCTAGGGATTGAATGTAGAGTGTGGTGATTGTAGTGAATAATATTGCATTTGGGGGCCTGGGTGGCTCAGTCAGTTGAATGTCCAACTCTTGATTTCGGCTCAGGTCATGATCTCTGGGTTGTGAGATTGAACCCTGCTTTGGGCTCCGCGTTCCTTGGGATTCTCTCTCCCTCCCTTTGCCCCTCCCCCAACTCTCTCTCTCTCAAGTAAATTAATCTTTTAAAAAATATTGCATTGTGTATTTGAGGTTTGCTAAGAGAGTAGCTGTTCTCACCACAAAAAAGAAATGGTAATTATGTGACACAGTGGAGGTGTGAGGGTGTTAATTGTTTTGTGGATATATAAGTGCATCAAATCAACACATTGTGCACCTTAAACTTACGCAGTGTTATATGTCAAGCATATCTCAAGAAAGCTGGACAAAGTGTCACTTTTAGCTATTAAAATATTGACTTTTATTCTTGTTTCCATTTATATTCAACTGTGCCAGACCTGCTTCTTTTTTTTTTTTTTAAAGATTTTATTTATTTATTTGAGAGAGAGAGAATGAGAGAGAGAGCACATGAGAGGGGGGAGGGTCAGAGGGAGAAGCAGACTCCCTGCCGAGCAGGGAGCCCGACGTGGGACTCGATCCAGGGACTCCAGGATCATGACCTGAGCCGAAGGCAGTCGCTTAACCAACTGAGCCACCCAGGCGCCCGCCAGACCTGCTTCTGAGTACCTTTACTAAAGTTTGCTTTTTGGTCTTATATTTGATAAATTTTTGTAAATGTTCATAGAAATCTGGAAAGTGATCTCTGGGGGAATGGATATGCCCACGTGGGCACACACATGCATGCTCACATGTTAAATCAGCCTTCATAGGAAAATGTCTACATTATTCATATCCTCTTTTTTTTTTTTTGTCCAGGTAATTTGTCAAAGGCTTAGAGGGTGTACTTAAAGTCTTCACCAATTTTTTAAAATGAATTTTTCTTTATATTTAAGTTATCTTTACTTTCTAATATATGATGCATAGAGGTTTGGGACTATTATTTTGAATTTTACCCTTTTTAAACATAAAATGACTTATACTTTCAATGCTTTTTGTTTTGAATTGTTTTGAAGTTGGAACTTTCTTTTTTTACATTTGCCTTAATGTCATTTCCCATAATTTTTAAAAAAGATCTTATTTATTTATTTGAGAGAGAGAGAGAGTGATGGAGAGAGAGCATGAGTGGGCAGAGGGAGAGGGCAAAGCAGGCTCCCCACTGAGCAGGGACCCCTATTCAGGACTTGATCCCAGGACTCTGGGATCATGACCTGAGCTGAAGGCAGACGCTTAACTGACTGAGCCACCCAGACGCCCCCACTTCCCATAATTTAATTTGTAAACTTCTCTACTTATTTTACTTTTTTTTTTAAGATTTTATTCATTTATTTGAGGAGAGAAAGAGAACAAGAGCAGGGCAGAGGGGGAGGGAGGGCAAGGAGCCTGGCACAGAGCTGGATCCCAGGACCCTGGGATCATGACCTGAGCTGAAGGCAGATGCTTAACCGACTGAACCACCCAGGTGCACCCACTCATTTTACTTTAAATGGCCCTTTAAAGGCAGCAGGTGATGGAGATTGTGTCATTATTCTGGCTGCTTCTTGTTCTGAAGGAAGCTGAGTCTTATTTTGTTCTTTTGTGAGTAGCCTGTATTTTCTACCTGGATGCTCAGAGTACTTTTCCTCATCTTTGAAATTCAAAATGCCACCAGGATACCTAGTTTTGTAAGTGTCCTCACTAAGCTAATGTAGATTGTTTTCATGTGTAAACACAGAATGCTGGATAAAATAGAAAAAAATGTAAATATGTTTGCCTGCTTGCTTCAACTGTCCCTGCCCCTTCCCCGGCTCTGCCCTGCGTTGTAGGGACTGATCCCTGCAAACTACTTTTCTAGACTTCCTGGCCAAAGGGAGGTGCCAGCAGGAGATGAGAAGGTGGGGCTAAAGACAGAGGCTCTGGTATTTCTCCCTACCTCTAGCTCCTTTGACAGATGTCTCCAGCAGTGGCTCTCTCTCTCTTCACTGGTTCCTGCCCTGGATCTTGACAGAAGAGAGCCCCTCCTTCCGTGGCCCCAGTTCCTGCTGAGCAGCCTCTACCATAGTTCTTTCCCCTTTGAGAGCTACCACCCCAACTCTGAAGTTCTGGTAATTCTGCCTTCTCTATGTGTCCCTCCAGACTAGGGGTGGGAATCAATTTCTGTTGTTCCGAATCTCTGCTAACCGTGCTCTGTTGGGTTCTTCAGCCTTCTAACCACTTATGTAGCCCACGGTTTTATTTTTTTTATTATTTTTATTTATTTTTAAATATTTTATTTATTTGACAGAGAGAGACACAGCGAGACAGGGAACACAAGCAGGGGGAGTGGGAGAGGGAGAAGCAGGCTTCCCACCGAGCAGGGAGCCCGATGCGGGGCTCGATCCCAGGACCCTGGGATCATGACCTGAGCCGAAGGCAGACGCCTAACGACTGAGCCACCCAGGCGCCCCCGGGGGTGTTTAGTTCTGCCCAGACAATTGCTATAAAGCCTCCAGTGATAAATCAGAACTCCAGACTGGGAGTTCAGGGAAGGGCAGTCCGAATTTATACTACCCATTGGTGCAGGCATTCCAAGCCAAGAATGAAGGTGCAAAGTGGTCCTCAACTGATGGACTGCCTTTGGCACCTGTGCTGTGGGTCCGGCTCTCGGAGCACGTGCAGCTCCAAAGGCATGAGCAGCACCTGCTGAAGATGCTGCTGGAGTTCCTACCCACAGAAAGTGGTGGACCACACCGGGAAACAGTTTACCGCTAGAAAAAGTCCAAGAAGTACAAAGAGGAGGATTGGTGCCTTAGGAAATTGAGATGATAGGGGCGCCTGGGTGGCTCAGTCGTTAGGCGTCTGCCTTCGGCTCAGGTCATGATCCCAGGGTCCTGGGATCGAGCCCCGCATCGGGCTCCCTGCTCGGCGGGAAGCCTGCTTCTCCTCTCCCACTCCCCCTGCTTGTGTTCCCTCTCTCGCTGTGTCTCTCTCTGTCAAATAAATAAATACAATCTTAAAAAAAAAAAAAAGAAATTGAGGTGATAGAATGACACATTGTATACCTGAAAGAAAATTGTGAAAAAGTGGTAGGATGAAAGGTAAAAGAATAAAAATTATAATCCAAGATTCATACTCAGTGAAAAATGAGGGGAGGATTTAGAAAGGGACCAAATTAAACTGCCGAAAATGGAAAACATAGTCATTTAGATGAAAAAGTCAGCGGACAGGTTAAAACCATGAGTTAAGTTACAACTGAAAAAAGAATTGGGGAATTTAATTTTGAGGAAACTGTTTATAAGATACACAGAGTTAAAACTATGAAAATTTAAAAAAGAAGAATTTAAGAAATGTGGAAGATACAATAATGTAACAGTTAAGATTTAGCTCAAGGACCAGTAAGCACTCTGGGTATTTTAAAAAGGAAGGGGATTTGATGCTTACAACTTGTTGAAGGGCTAAAGGCCTGGATTTTAGGTGGGTCTCCAGAATGACTCCCAGAATAATTCAGAACTGGCCTTCTAGGAGAGTTACTACTACTGAGACTGCCATTGGAGTAGCCTTCCTGTTCCTAAAACTTTCTCTTGACCCCTCTGAAAACTGGAGAGTGGACCCCTGAAGCTGTGATCCAAGGATCTAAGAGCCACCATCACCACAACCACTTCTTCACAGCCAGGAAGCTGGAGAGTGGACAGTGGAATATTGCTGCAGGAAAATGTCATGTTTCCATTGCCTTTTCTTTCCTATAGAAACAACTGGAAGTGGTCAGGAAAAAGGTTTTCATCCAGTGCAGCCCATACCAGCTTGTGAAAGGCATTAGTTAAGTTTTCAGGAATTTTATAAGCCAGTTATTAAACATAGCCATTCTTAAATGAATGATAAATGAAACAAACTTACCTTCTTAAATGAAGGATCAACTGACAAAAAAACAAAGGTAATAAATAGTAAAAACTCATCACTTCCTAATTATGTGACTGCATTTTCTTGTTATCTGTGATTTGTGGTTAACTTAGTGGCATCTGTGGAAATGGTGTATGTGGAAATATGTGGAAATACTGTATAATGGTGTGCAGAGTAATTGGCGAACGTGTGGAAGAATCTAGAAAAGCTTTGGCTGGAAGCCGGTACAATAACAGCAACGATGACTGATAACTTGGGGCTTGAAAGTAAGGTCGACCTGAAATACTGGACAATGATAACACGGAAGAACAAGGCAATCCAAAAATGATAAAAAACCCAATAGATAAAAATGAAAAGCAAATCTACAGAAGAGGAACCCAGAATGGCCAAAAGTCCTATAAAAAGATGCCTAAATTGGCAATCAAGGAAATCCTGTTAAGAAAAATGAAACAGTCTGATAATACCAAATGTTGGCAAGGCTATGGGGGAAATAAACGCGCTCTTAGACGAACAATGGGTCTCTAAATTGCCACAACCATGAGGATGGTTTTAAAATATATCCACAAATTCTTTGGTACTCCATCTTTCAAAAGGTGGAGCCTGATTCCTCCTTCTGTGAGTGTAGGCTGTACTTAACCACTTGCTTCCAATGAACTGAGTATGGTGAAGGTGATGGCGTGTGATTTCCAAGACCAGGTCATCAAATCTCCTGTCTCTTGGATCACTTGTCTGGGGGAAGCCAGCTCCCATGTCATAAGAACACTTTAGCAGCCATATGGCAGGGACCACAAGGAAGTGAGACTTTCGTGAATAGCTGTGTGAATAAGCCATCTTGGAAGTGGATCCTGCAGACTCAGTCACGCCTTCTGATGGTGGTAGCCCTGGTCAATGTCTTGACTGCAAACTCATGAGATCTCCTGAGCCGGAACCATCCAGCCAAGCAACTTTTGATTCCTGACCCACAGGAATCGTGGGTGAGATAGTAAATATTTGTTGTTCTAAGCCACTGATTTCAGGGGTAATTTGTTTTGTAGCAATAGAAAACTAACTCAGCCATTTTGGAGAGCAGTTTGGCAAAACTGTGTAATATTTTATTTAGGTATATAGGCTAGAGAAATGCCTGCAGATCTCATTGTAGCGTACTTTTAAAAAAAGATTTATTTAGGGGCACCTGGGCAGCTCAGTTGGTTAAGCATCTGCCTTCAGCTCAGGTCATGATCCCGGGGTCCTGGGACCGGCTCAGGTCCTGCATCGGGCTCCCTGCTCAGCCTGCTTCTCCTTCTCCTTCTGTTGCTCCTTCTGCTTGCGCTCTCTCTCTTTTTTAAAAGATTTTATTTATTTATTTAGAGAGCGGGGAGGGGCAGAGAGAGAGAGAATCTCAAGCAGACTCCGAGATGAGCTCTGATCTCATGGATCGAGCCTCTCTGGGGCTCGATGTGAGGACCCTGAGATCAGGACCTGAGCTGAAACCAAGAGTCTCACCCTTAACCAACTGCGCCACCCTGGTGCCTGCATGCTTTTTTTTTCTTTCTTCAGCTTTATTTATTTAAGTAATCTTTAAATGCAATGTGGGGCTTGAACTTATGACCCCGAAATCAAGAGTTGCAGCTCCTCCGACTGAGCCAACCAGGCACACCCATTACAGCATACTTTTATGTCAGTTGGATAATGAATAAATAAATTGCAATATATTTATACCGTGGAAAACTATGGAGCAGTTAAAAATAAATTAGGTGTATGTGTATGGATTTGGATAAATCCCTAAAATTTAATGTAGAGTGAAATGTGCAAGTTGTAAAAGCATATGTGTGGTGTGATATTATTTATGTAAATTTAAAGATATATACAGCAATACTATAATATATTCTATACAGTTACTCCCAAATGTAGGAACATTTAAAACATGATGGGAAGGATGCATTTCACAGTGGAGGGAAGGCGGTGGAGGAATAGAATAGGTGGGCAGGGCATCAATGTCATATATTATTTCTGTTAAAAAAAATCTATACCAAATAAGGTAAAATGTTCAATCTGAGTGGCGGGTCCATGCATGCATTATATTATTTGCGGAATTTTCTGTTTGTTTGAAATACTCCTATTGCCATTAATGTAGATTTCCATTCTATTATTTTTGGGGTTTCTTCTTTGTTTTGCAAGGTCTGCCCCTTTTCCAGATCGGCTTGCCTCTCAGCAGATTGTCTTGTCTTTTTGACGTGATTTCTCCTCACCTTACTGTGATATTTCCTAATGAATTTGCATTCTTATTTCATACATACCCTGCTTTCTTGTTTCCTGCTTACTCATTCATGTCTGATTTGCGCTCTATCCAAACTCTGTTTGCCAATTGGCTTGCCCCTGCAGGATCTTCACAAGGGAACACAATTGTTTTATAAGTGCTTAGGCAAATGCCCGTTGGGTGTCTGGCTGGCATTCGTGGGGAGCATCTTTGCTGGGGGAAGATGGGCTCTTGTCTCCTTTAGAAGCACTACTTAGAGTAGTGCTTCTCAAACTATTTGTGGGGAAGGATTAGTTCAAACATGAAGTCAACTGGTCACGTGCTTAGCTCTTGGACAGGAGACATTTCTGGGGTGTTTGAGATACTCTGCAGTTCTTCCTTCATCAAAAGTAAGGCATGAAAAACCATAACCCACGTAGTTCTTTGCTTCTAGGGTCCTCACTGACACCTGCAACCCACACCCTTCCATTTCTAGCCTCATTGCATTTTGGGAGGTGTAATCCCTGAGTAGCTGGAGGAAGGGGTCCTAAGGACAGTTTTGATTTGACCCTGGCTGCTTTTAAAAAAACTAATGATGTCATGTATGGTGATTACCATAACATAATAAAAAAATAATAATAAAAAAGAAAATTAAAAAAAAAAAAGTGCTTCCCAACATAGTCTGAAGGGTGATAGCCTGAGGTCATGGTTGACCATTCCCGAGTCCCTGGAATAGAAGAGAATGGGGGTAGATAAAAATCTTTTCTTATCCATTTCCCATCTGACTTTGTCATTTAGTTTCTCAAAGTGTGGGCATGCCACTGATTGTCATTCTTTTTTTTTTTTTTCCAAACCAGCGGTATTGTATTTTTCATTTTTTCCTTAGTTTTTTATTGTTATGTTAATCACCATACATTACATCACTGATTGTCATTCTGATCCTAACTGTGCTGACTTAGTGGAAGCTTATTCCACACCCTGACATTGGTGCTATGGGGAGTATCACTATTTTCGTGTGCCTTCATGGGTATTTTTAGGGGAATTTGGCAAGGGCCCTATCGGAGCTGGCTAGGCTCTCTAACTTTTAGAATGCAAGGTCAACATTGCCTCTCGTATGTCTGGTAATTAGAGGACAGGAACCTCTGTGAAGTCCGCAATAGATTCTAGGCACACCCCGGGTACCCGCAGAGAGCACAAACTTCTACTGAGGTCTTGTACCCCCTTTCTAAAGTCCATCGAAGACTTTTAAAAAACCTTAAGTTATTTATTTATTTGAGAGAGCGAAAGTGAGAGATCACAGAGGGAGAGGGAGAAGCAGGCTTCCCGCTGAGCAGGGAGCCCGATGTGGGGCTCGATCCCAGGACCCTGGGATCGTGACCTGAGCTGAAGGCAGACGCTTAACCGACTGAGCCACCCAGGCGCCCCTAAATAAATAAGATCTTAAAAATAAAAAGTAACCCAGTGTGTTTTATCTTCAACCCAGTGAATCCATGGTCTCTTTGCCCTGCATCCTGCTTCATATAATCTTTAGCAAATATTAGTGATGGTATTATTGAGAGTATGCCTGGCACTAAATCTAGTGCTTTCTATAAGTTATCTTATTTATTTATTTTTTTTTTAAAGATTTTATTTATTTATTTGAGAGAGAGAATGAGAGAGAGAATGAGAGGGGTGAGGGTCAGAGGGAGAAGCAGACTCCCTGCTGAGCAGGGAGCCCGATGCGGGACTCGATCCCGGGACTCCAGGATCATGACCTGAGCCGAAGGCAG
>NW_022589748.1:7716776-7758461 GCF_004348235.1 Phoca vitulina | reverse complement strand
TGAGCCGAAGGCAGTCGCTTAACCAACTGAGCCACCCAGGCGCCCTAACACCGGTTTTGACCAGAAAGTTCCGATTCTTTACCATGAAACTGCACTGCCTTACAGAAAATACAAAAAAAAAAAAAAAATTCACATGATAAGCAATCATAAATAATATCTCTCAATGAGTAAAATTGCCTTTGGAAAAAAATGTATTTTGTTCATTTTCCTCCCTAGAAGGACCCATCTTTAAGTTTCAGTTCGGGATCGTGTTTATCTTTGCTGATGAACTTGTGTGTTTCCTTTCCCTAGCGGAAGAGAGAATCTTAAAGCTTGGGTTTCCCCAGGTGGCTTGGAGTGAAATTCAGCCCTTAATTGCAGTGGCTGTTTTTAGCTTACTTGGGATGATGTTCTTCCCTTTCTTGAACATGACTTCATTTATCCATGCGTATGGTTTGCTTGCCCGTTTCCTTTCCCACTAGACGTGGAGCATTTTGGGTGCAGACTGAATGCACTGAATGTGTCCCTAATTTTGTAAGCTGCCTTTTCCAGAAGCAAATTATGTTGGTATGTCAAAGGGTTTCAGTTGTGGCCAGTTTTCTCTGCAAAGTACTCGACATTTATCCTGTGGCTGAACTAGGTTGTGGCTTGGATATGTTCGATCGAGTATAACCTTGTTACTGCGGCTATAAAAATTTGTGTGGCACCGTGAGAGCATCAACCAGGTGAAAGGTTGATAATGGGAAGATGTTTATAAAATTCGAGGAGAAACTAGAATGATGAGCCACGACCAGGGAAGGGGAGGCTTTCTGCACGTGCGCTGACCTCAGGGGGCCTTATCCCCAGGTGGTGAAATTGGTGTCTTCCCATGTTTATAGGACTGAAACATTGTTTAAAAGAACAGCTGATGAGGCAGACCGGTCCAGTGGCGGGTGCTGGGAGGGAAGCTGAAGCCGCACAGGAGGCATTCGCCAGTGTTGTGAAATAAACACAGCCCAGGACCCCCCAAATCAGGATTGGCCCCAGGAAAAGGGAGGGTGGTCCTAATTCATACATCTGATTCTCACTTTTAAACATGTTTGGCCTGAAAATGAAGTTGGTGAAAAGAGGAGATGGTAATTGAAGTGTTTGTCCAGAAAAAGATTCTTGTATTTTATTTTATGTGTAAAGATAGATGCAGCTGGGGGAGGGTAAGGCTGACTTATAATCAGCTGAAGATATTCCCCATATGAATTGGCCAGCGCAGACGTACTTCGTTACTAGCATCCCGCCGTCTGTGATGGGCCCATGGATGTCCGTTTTGTTCGCTGGGGAGGGGTAAGGGTGGTTTGGAGCCTGTTGCTGGCTCTTGCCTCAGCCATGTGTCTGTTTTACTTTTTGGGGCCCAGAACATTCATGAGAGATGTCCCAGTTGTTATGATGAGTGAAAAGTACCTTTGATAGAAATAGAGAAATCAGGAAGTGTGGCCTATTTTTTAGGAAGATAATTAATTCATTTTTAGACATCTTGAGTTTGAAATGAGAGTTTGACATCCGGTGGAAATGTCTGGTGCTTAGCTGAGGCTGCTTCGTCGAAATAGCACTCAGGAGGCTTGTGTTCTAGACCTGATTCCTCTACTAACTGGCTTTGTGTTCTGGATGAAGCCCTGTAACTTTTAGGAGTCTCGGTTGGTTTGTAAGTCAGGGGCTCTCAGCCCAAGTAGCGACATGCTGGTGTGTGCTCTAGGTTAGAGGGAGAGAGGGCAGGCGGGGTCCTGCAGGGCTTGTCACTCAGTGGTGTCCCAGGGAAAAGAAGGCAGGAGCCCCCCCTCCCCCTGCCATGCCCACCCCCAGTGCCTGCCGGCTCCAACATCCCACGATTAGGACAGTTGCTATCATGAATGTGGTTTGAGGGACAGCAAGGTTTGGGTGTCCTGAACGGTCATCCTCGGAGACTGGCTGTCTTCCTGTAATTTATACCTTGTAACTCAGCCCCTCAGCGCCTGGAGGGGCCATTGGGGCTGCCCCCACTTACCGTACAGATGCAAACTTGATAAGAAACAGCACTCTACAAGTGACTTATGTGGAGAATGAGGGGTGTGTGGGGAGAGAGCTCAGGGGTTGTTTCTCTCCCACAGAACCCTAGCAGGGAGGCCCTCACCTCTGCTTGAATGCCCCCAGTGGTGGGGAGATTACCCCTTCTGGTGCCGCCCGGTCCACCTTCCTGGAGCTCTGTTAAGAGGTTTTCTCTACCCACAGCCTGTAATTGACTCCCCATATTTCCTACCTATTCCCTAATTCCACTCAAAGGTTGATCAGTCCTCTTAGCCCCGTTTCCAGATAGGGAAGCAGAACATGCTTCCTGACATGCTCAGCAGCTCACTCACTGTCACAGAGTCATGTTCTCTCTGCTGTGGAGGAGCCCACCGTTCTAACTGCCTTGTCTTTAGCTCTGCTGTGCTTGCTCTTTCCATCTCCTTACCAACTCTCTTTCCTCCCTCTTCCCTTAGCCTGCATCACACTGTGGGCCAGCGTCTGGACGGAGGAGCTTTGCCTGGAGGGTTTGTTGGTCTGGTCTCAGGGATGCTTTGATTCCCTGTGAGGCTGCTGGGAGCTGCTTTGTTCTGGGGCAGGTGAGGTGCCGCTCACCTTTACAGCAGGGCAGGTGGTGTGAGTGGTGTCTCAGAGGGGTGTGCTCGTAAGCCGGCCCCGCTAGCTGGTGTCTGCATCCCAGTCAGGCCTGGGGGCTGCTTCTCTGAGGTGCAGAAGGCTGTATGTGTATTAACTTAGGGCCTGCCATTTCCTACCTGATTCAAGTGCTGTGTGAGTGGGTCATCTGCTTTACCCGGGAAAAGTGGAACACTTGGATCTCCGCTCGGTCACTGCTAAGACGCCCAGTGGTCCCCGGGGAGCCCAACATTTCTGGGATGTGCATTCCTGATGAGCACTGAGAAAAGAGTTTGTCGGGCCCAGGAAAGGAGCAGAGAGGATTCCTTTTTGCATGGAAAGGACTTGCTGATGACATGGGTCTCCCACAGTCTGCAAGATTCACGATTGAGTCGGTAAAATGAAGTCAGGTGCAAAGCGAAGAAAGCGATAGAACTTGAGAGCATTTGGGGACTGTTCAGACCATGAGGACCCTGGCATTTTCTGACTTTCCCTCTAGAAATGTGATTGTTACATTAAAAATGACACCGGCCATCTGGGAACCAAGGTGGCCCTCTCCGGAAGGACAGAAGGAATGAATGATGATGTCTTTTCTCTCCCCACTCCCGCTTGTCTTGTGAACAGGGAAAAGATGCCTTTCCACCACGTGACCGCTGGCTTGTTGTACAAGGGGAATTACCTGAACCGATCCCTGTCTGCCGGCAGCGACAGCGAGCAGCTTGCGAACATCTCCGTGGAGGAGCTAGACGGTAAGGGGCCCGCCCCGTCTGGGAGGTTAGCCACTCCACGGAGGCCTTTGAGGCTGTTGTGCCTCTAAGGTGAATGCACCAGGCTCTGGGCACCCGCCAGTTGTGGCCCAAGTCTAACCGTGGTACGACGGGAGAGAGCTCAGGGACAGGTCCGCGCGAATGACGTCTTCGTGCGGGACCGAGCCGGTAGCCTGAGAAATCTCTGGTGAATGTCTTGGTTTCTTCGTAGGCTGACCTTGGGGCTGGCCTTCAGCTACCAAAATGTGTTTTCTAGTTTATGGAATCTTTATCACCCGTGGCGTTGTCATGTTTCCACATTGTCATTTCCGTGGGGCCCAGCTGTAGGGGAGGCGAGGGCTGGAAAGCCCCGCTCTTGACCTGGGGCTGTGGTGCTTTGAATCCTGCCCAGAGCAGAATCATCTGGAAGCCGTGTCTAGGTGGGAACGGACAGCAATTATTCTAATTGCCTCTGTTCCTTTGTAACACAGTGTAGCCCTGGGTGTTCAGGGCAGGGTTAGGGATGAGAACAAACCTGGGTACACCATGGCTGTATTCATCCTGGGACAGTGCCCTGTTGTATCCTCATTGGTCAGCTAAGCCCCTGATTAAGCAACCACATTAAAATGAGGAAGAAGGAATTTATTTCTTCTGGAACAGAGAATTAGGTTGATCCAGCCAGATGTTTGCCTAGGTGCCCCATCTGCTGAGGCTGAGCCAGAATCCGTTTTCCCTAGTATTCTGGAATGTTAGGCTCCTTGTAACACAATTTTATTTTATTTTATTTATTTATTTATTTATTTATTTATTTATTTTTTAAAAAGATTTTATTTATATATTTGACAGAGAGAGAAACAGCGAGAGGGGAACACAAGCGGTGGGGCGGGGGCGGGGCGGAGTGGGAGAGGGAGAAGCAGGCTTCCTGCGGTGCAGGGAGCCCGATGCGGGGCTCGATCCCAGGACCCCAGGACCATGAACCGAGCCGAAGGCAGACGCCCAACGACTGAGCCACCCAGGCGCCCCCTCCTTGTAACACCGTTTTAAAGCATGAAGTCGAAATTTGCTTTCAACAATAGAGAAGTCAGAATTTCCCCAGACGGCCCACATATTCGCTTTTAAGTGGAATGGTCTGACCAGCATGCTGTGTCTGTGCACAGATGGGAGCCTCACGGCCGTTACTCACAAGAAGAAGGTGGGGAAATTCAGCTCTGGGCCAACGAAGCCACACTTGCTTCTGAGTTGGCAGGAGTTGAGGGAAGTGGAGGATGGGGTCGTCTGATAGCTTTTCCTGCTCTCGTCTGGTTTGATTGCTTGCTTATCTGAAAGACTGGCTTGTTTACATGAGCCAGGGGTAGAGCCGCGGAGGGTGCTGGGCCAGGTCCGCAGGGGAGGCCGGGGGTGTTATAGGAAGCAGGAGCGCATGGCGGAGCCTGGCTCCTTAGGGCCAGCGGGTGCTCACTGCAGTCTGGACAGAGGCTGGTGGCAGGAGAGGAGAGCAGGACCCTCGGATCTCCTGGCCTTCTGTTGGCCAGAGGACATTCAGACGCAGGATGCAGGAGGCCGTAGAGCCCTGACTGCCTCCAAAGCGAGGTGACCAGAAAGAAGGACCAAAGCTCTGCTGGCGTGTTTGGCGGGGCCCCAGGCTCCCAGCACCCTGGGGAGTCCACTCCCCGGAGACATCAGGGAAGTGGTGCATTGATTTGGGGGTGGGTTTGCACTTGTGTTTTTGTTGAGTAGGTCGGTCCCTGGGCTTCGTCATCGGCAGGAGGGACCGAAGGCCTCACTGAGCAGAGGCCATGAGGACGGGGCAGGAAGTCCCTAGTTTAGGATAACTCTTAGAGAGGCTGACATTACTAACCAAAGGAAGTTTGGGGATCACCTGTGGCTTTCACAGATCCTGGCTTTCCCTTTCCTTCCCTCCTCCTCAACTTCGCCATGAATAATCAAGAGATGACTTCTCCTCAGGTCGTCGGCTTTTTTCTCTGTGAAATCTGGGCCACTGCCAGGGCACGCAGCTTTTCAAGAGGACTGAGGGCTGGATTTTGTCCCCCCAGGGTGCCCGGCAGAACCACCTTCCGTATACTTGGGCGAGCAGCCGAGCTCAGGAGCATGTTTCGCTCAGGCAGCTGAGCCAGGCTGAAAGGTGTCTTCTCGGCAGGCGAGAAGAGCAGGGAGAGATTCTAACAGGCCTCAAGCCTAGGTGGGCAGGCTTAGCAGTGGGGGGCCTGCAGGGTCACTGATGGAATCCAGCCAGACTTTATGGCCTGAGGCCTGAAGCCGGCTGCTCAAGACACTGTGTTTGTCCTTCAGGAGGGTAATCCAGGCTCTCAGCTTGGAGAAGGGCCATTTATTTTCTGATGGAAGATTCCTTCTACTTATTTACTTTTGGCCAAGGTGAACCCTGAGTTATGACTGCTCATGCTTTATGATGAGCATCTTGGGGCCCTGGGCAGGGCTGTGGAGATGTGCGCTGAGTTTAGAGCAAACAGGCAGGGTCTGAAAACCAACCACAGGTTGGTTCTCGGGGACGGTAAGTTTCCGAGGATTTGCCTGCTTGCTGTTTTCTAGGACAAGCTGAGCCCTAAAGTCCTCCCGCTTGGGGCCACTCACTTATCCTCAGAGGACACATGGTGTGGTACAGGGAGTGGATGTGTTGGACACTGGTGGACATCAAAGCATCCTTTGTGATCCATTAGTTGGGTACCATCTTCCCTTACCACGCCCCCCTCCCTACCCCACTGAGGCTGCAGCCCCCTGCTTAGGGATGGCCATGGGGACAGGTTTCCCCCCGCCCAGGGATAAATGCCCCTTTCCTTCCATGTAAAGGCCAAACTTGCCCAGTCCATGAGTGGTTACCCTCCCAAATAGGTGTGAATAGAGCCACTCACCGTGCAGGCCTTCTCCGGCTGACATTTACTCTGGGAAGTTTCTATTTCTTCTCTTTAAACAAAGCTCAGGAGGAAATTATGCAAAAAGCCACATCGAGTTGGCCCAGTTAGAGTCAGAAATCACCTAACAAACAAACTCAGCAATGATGAATTGGTCGAGACAGTCCATTCGTTCATTCATTCATTCATATTTATTCATTTGTCCATTCCTGTTTATTCATTCATTATAGGAATGTTTACCCAAATGCTTTCTTTTTTTTTTTTTTTTAAAGATTTTATTTATTTATTTGACAGAGAGAGACCCAGCGAGAGAGGGAACACAAGCAGGGGGAGTGGGAGAGGGAGAAGCAGACTTCCCGCTGAGCAGGGAGCCCGATGCGGGGCTCGATCCCAGGACCCTGGGATCATGACCTGAGCCGAAGGCAGACGCTTAACGACTGAGCCACCCAGGCGCCCCTACCCAAATGCTTTCTGGGTACAGGAGGAAATCAAAGAAGCATAATATTCACTGCCTGTTCCCCAAGGAATTTGCAATCTACCCAGTGAATTTCTGTATATACAACATTTATTAGCAGTATCTTGTACTTAAAGAGTGTATCATGTGGAATTTTATCAGACATGTGAATTATAACTTTGTAGAAGCCGTTTTCTTAATGCTCTCTATTGAATAATCTTGGGATGTTATTGTAATCTTTAAATTTGCATCCATCTGAAGTTCATTCATATACAGTGTGAATATCCACTGCATGTCAATATACTTCAATTTCTGCACTCATTCCATCCAGGACGGATATTCGGGTTTCCAGTTTGGGGCTGTTAGGATATAATCTAGTCATCCCCCTTCTGTTACGTCTATGATGTTAGGGTCCACTGTCCTCACAGTACCCTCACGGCCACTGTGAAATGTCTGAGTGTGGGTATTTCATGCCTTCCATGCTAATCCTAGATCTTCCTTCTTTGTTTTCTGCATTATATGTCTCTTCTCACATTGTTCTCTGCACTCTGCATTCATTCTCGGGTCTGTCTTCTACACCATTGATTTACTTGGTCTGCAGTCATTTTAACTTTTTTTTATTACTACCTTTAGAGCATATTTTCATTATGGATGAAAGCTTCAGTTTCTTTGAAGCCTGGTTTTATTTCAGTAGTCTTCCTTCCTTTTTAAAACACTTTTTGGTCGAAATAGAATAAAGAAAAGTATTAATGCACAGTTACAGTTATATTCTTGAACGTGAAAACTCATGCAACGGCCACCCAGGTTAAGGATTATAGTATTACCGGCACCCCGAAGTACCCCAAGGCCCTTCCAAATGCCTCTTCCTCAAAGACGACCACCACCCTGGCTTTCTATCATTGTTTCATGGTGTTTGTGTTTCCCTTCAGCTCAGTGCGGGGGGGGGGGGGGGGGGGGCGGTCACACCACACCATATCTATTCTTTTGTTCCTAGCCTTTCTTCCTTAACATATTTGCGAGACTCAGCCATGTTTTTGAGGGTAGCTGAAGTTGATTCATTTTCATTAATAGATAGTATCCCCTCATATATAAATATGCCACCATTCATTTATCTGTTCTATTCTCAATGGGTATTTGGGTTGTTTTCAGTTTGTAGCTATTAGGATATAATCTCACCATCCCTCTCTCTGTTGCTGCTGTAGTCTTAGGGTGTGTTTTCCTCATGGCTCTGTCTTCCTGCTTTACTGGGGCCATATTTTTTTAATTCTCTCTCAACTCTTTGTCTTATTGAGGACAACTTGGACACAGTTTGTGAGAATCTCTTCTGTTTCTTGTCATAATGTATGTAGATATACATATACATATATAAAAAGCCTTTTCCCCCAAGTCTTCCAGCTGATGCTACCTTTATTTTGCATTAGAAGATGTTTCAATATGGTCCTTTTTGCTTTTTTCTGCTCTGCTTTGTGACTCGATAAAGTTCTTTGTGGGCCCAGAATCTGTGAGCAAACAGGGTTTGTAAAGAATCTTTAGACTTCTTTGTTCTATCTTTGCTTTATCTCGGACTTGTGATAATTTTCCCCTTGTCACCCCCAGCTGGAGAGTCTGGTTTCTAGAAGACACTCATCTAGTCCATGGCTGCTGGGTGGATGTGGGATCTTGATTGCCCCTACTGTTGGGTTGCTTCCTATGCCACAGAATTCTGTCACTCCTTTGTTTTTCCCTTCTCTTGCTCTTTTCCTGTTCTCAAACTAGTATCCGGCATTCAGTGACCCATGTACACCCTGGTTCTCATCTTGCTCAGAAATAATCCAGGATGGGACACAGCAACCCATGGCTCTAGTTGCTCCCAGAGAGTAGGGTTCCATAAATGAGCTTAGAAAAGGGGTGCTGCTGGGCTGGGTTTGGATTGGGTTGGGGAGTAGGTCACCATGGAAAACACTTGCTATGAAATAGGGAGTGACAGCTTGATTTACTGGTCATTTAGCCTCTGGGTCCCTGGCAGGGGCCAACAATGGTGGTGAGTCAATGTCTTCCTGCCGTAAGTACTGCCGTAGTTCCCAGGGTGGGTGGAAATTGTGTTTCTCCAGTTTCATTGGTGTTACCAGTCATGAAAATTCTCCTCAACCCTTGACATGTGTATGCATCTCAAAATTACTACTTCTGGTGATATGCTCATATGTACATTTTTGGGGATATTTTAATTTGAGCTTTGGGAGTAGATGTACCAGTCCACCACCTACTGCCATTATGAAGCCCCGTTTCAGTAGTTCCTTGACTTGCTTTAGATTATTCGAGTCATTGCGTCAACACAGCGCAGTTTCCTCAGTGACCCCTTGCTTGCATAATCCAGTGGACTCTCAGTGTTTATTCTGGATTTTCTGCAGCATCTGGCAGTGTTGCTCACATGCTTGGTTTTGGAGTTTGTCGCTGCTTTGGCATCTATGTCATTAGCTGGTTCTCCCCTTTCCTCTTTTCTACCTCTTTGTCATTTCCACTGTTCCTTGTGTGTCCCTCCTCTTCTGCCCACTGCTCACACACTGTTGCCTCCTGGGGTTGTTTTCCCCGTGGACATCTACATGCTGATTGCCTTAAGATATATATCTTCAATCCCTGCCTCGCTCCTGAATTTTAGATCTGCTATCTCTAGGCCCATGTTGATGTCTCACAAGTTCCTTAAGCTCCACAGATCCAAAGCTGAATGGATTTTCTTTTTTCTCCCAAACTGCCTCTCCTCTGGAATTTTTCTCAGGAAATTATATCACATTATACCCAGTCAACTATAATAGTAATTTGGGAGTCATCTTTGGTTCCTCTTTTTCTGCTCACTCCCCACATACAATTGGCAAAGTCTTGCAGATCTTGACTTCTCTCAACTTATCTCAAAACTGTTCCTTCCTCTCTGACCACATTGCTATGGTCTTGGGCCAGGTCCCCACCCCCTGGCTGCAGTCACTCGGAGTGTGACTCTTTGGGCCTCATCTACAATGTCACTCATGTATCAGTTCAGTTCCATTTCATTGGAGGGATGCTTCTCAAATACACGCTTGATTGGGTTATCCCACTGCTTATAACTTTTTTCTTCTTGGCCTACAAATACATAAGTATATATTTTTAATATTTCTCTCATCTTTAAAAAATTTTCAAATTCGCAGAGGTTTGGAAAGTACGGTGAATAAGTGTATACCTTCACCTAATTGTTAATATTAAAACATTTGCTTTCTTTCTGTCTCCCTTTTTTTCCCAACACACACAGACACAGAGGCATGCATCCACTTTTTTCTGTTCTAGAATTTTAATTAGGTTCTTTTTTATAGTTTCCATTTTTTTCTGTTGGAATACTCATCTGCTTACTCATTGAAACAGTATTTTTCTTTAATTATTTGGACATATTTTCCTGTATTTATAATAGCTCCTTAAAGTCTTTATGTACTTAAATCCAGCATCTAGGCTTTAGGCCATCTCGGGTTGGTTTCTATTGTTTTTTTTTTTTTAAGATTATGTTAAAACTTTCCCGTTTCTTTGTGTGCCTGTTAATATTTGACTGTCCGCTGAACATTGAGAATGCTATACTATGGAGACTCTGTGTTCTGTTATCTTTCTCTGAAGAGTGCTGATTTTTGCTCCTGTAGATAGCTCAATTACTAGCTGACTGCTTTCAAGTTGTGTAGGTTTGGTTTTATGCTTCGTTAGGGTAGAGCTGTGGGAATCCCAAGGCGTCCCCCAAGCCCCTCTAACTTGGCAGTGACTCAGTCTCCAAACTCTGTCTTCCTTGTGGGTCTTGTCAGGGCTTGGTGTTAGGTTTTGATCATGTGGATCTAAAGGAGGCCTGTAGAGTATATTCTTTACTCTTATGATGAGGTCCTTCTAGTGTTTCAGCTGGATGCCTGGGGTATTAATAAGGTTTTTTGGACACCTAGGGCTGCTTTAATTCTAGTATCTGTTTTTTCTTCTCAGCCTTGGAGCAGCTGCTTCCTGGTGAGTCCGGTTTAATCTCAACTTACACGAGGGTAGTCTAACCTTCGGCCAAGTGTTCATGAGAAACCCACATGCGGGCTTCTGGGGTCTTCTCTCTGCAGTTTTCTTCTCTCTGCTGCCTTACCCCACAAGGTTCTAGTTCCTTTAGCTACCCCAGAGTATGAGCTGTGGTTGGGAAATGGTCCCCAGGCAGAGAGCTAGGGTCAACGTGGGGCTCACCGGGTGAGTTTCCCTTCTCCCTGCACCTGCAGTCACGTGCTGCCTGTTGTCTACGGCCTGAAAACAGTTGCTTTAGATATTTTGTTCAGTTGTATGGTTGTACATGGTGGCAGGGTTATTCTTATACCAGTTACTTTGCTGTAGCAGAAGTCTGTTATTAATAATTTTATTTTTTTACCCAAACTGGTTAAAAGTAATTTTCAACCAACGTGGCACTTGACCCTTTAATAGTTCATTTTTGTTTATAATTCTTAAATGCTCTCCACAGCCTACAGCTGGGTGAGCCATAGGGAAACGCTGTAACAAAGCATAGGAAGTCCTGTGTGGCCTGGGCCCTTCCTTTTTGTCTGCCTTGACTCCCTGCTTTCCTTCCAGATGGTTCTCTACTGCCTCAAGATCTTTCCTGCTTCTCTGCCTTTGTTCTAGCTGCTTCTGTCTACTGGGACCCATCTTTTAAGTTTCAACATTGTCATCGTCACCATGATCATAATCATCACAGCCGAAGTTTATTGAGTGCTTACTCTGTGCTGGGAACTGTTCAAAATGCTTTAGATGAATCAACACCCTTAATCCTTTCAATCATCCTGGAATGCAGGTGTTATTATTAACTCCATTTTTGCAAATGTGGAAAATTGAGATGTAAAAGAACCTTGTCCACGGTTACTAACTAGTGTGTGTTAGAACTGGGATGCTGATTTTCACCGGGCTTCAGAGCCCATGCTTTTTAACTTTTATGCTATGAATCCTCCTCCCTGCTAGATGAGACCCTTTGTGCCTTCCCTGCACCCTCATGTCACTATCCTATATATCACTGCCACCACTGTGACACATGGGTGAGAACTTGCCTGATTAATCAAACTTTCAGTGGGTGGAGAGATATTTTTAAAGCTCTGTGTGAGCCCAGCGTGCTCCTCACTGAGAGCAGAGGTACACTGCAGCCCAGAAGAGGCTGGTGATGGGCGTGATCTCTTGCTTTGAGCCCCCTTGAGGGGGCTGGCTCCCGCGCCATGAGCTCTGAAGGACCCCTCTCCACCTCCACCCATCTGGTCCATCATTCATTTTCCTGTAAAGAAGACACCCGTCCCTCACTTCCTTTCTCTTTGTTTTCCTTTCCTCCTCTAGTTTTGCTGGTTGATTTAAAAATCCAAGAGGCACACCCTAACTTGCCTTCTTGGAGACACTTCCTGCTACAGGCTTTTCAAGAGGGGTTTTAAGGAGGCAGAGACATTACTGTCATAAGAGAAACTCACAACTCTTATCTGAGAAGGCTGATGGCTCCAAGTTCTCTCCTCCAGAGGAGGTTATAAAACCTCCACAAAGAACCACATCATCCGACAAGAGTGGGAGTGCCAGATACACAGCTCTGCTCCCGAGCTGAGAATTAGCTTTACAACCCGGGTCTTTTATCTATCTACGTACCTTCCTCCTGGAGGCTTGACCTGCCTTTGAGCCTTGAGAGGGAAGTCTTTGGTGGAGAGCCACGAAGCTCTGTCAGCGGAGCCAAGGACGGATTTCTCTGATGGCAGCCGCTTTCAAGGGCCCCCTCCTTAAAGGGACATTTGCTTAAGTCTTCTTAGAGTTTCCTGCCTCTTGTTCTGAAAATGCAGTTTGATAGCTGTGTCCAGGAAAGGAACCTGAGTCCCGACCCTGCCACTTTCATTTTATTCATTTGTAATTTATATGCTGCCTGCTTCCAAATGTGATCGAGACATCATATGATAAATGAAGAAACAAACTGCAAAGGCTGTTAGAACAGAAATAGAAAATAAAAATCCACATACAAAGAGGAAGAAAAAAAACCTATGACAGCCCCTTAAACTATGCAGTTACTGTGAATGAGCGTGAAATTTAGCTCCAAGCTCTCAACGGGTTGGGGCAGAGAGGTAACACTAGTTATCTTATTCCAATGACAGCCTTAAAGTGCCCCATTGGGAGAAGAGTCCTCTCATCTCATTTTAATTAGGAGCCCTTTGGCCCATAATAAAAATATCCAACATACAAGTATTTTGTATTATTTCAGAGACGTTGGCGGCTTTGAACTTTTTCTCACCCTTGTATTTCTGAGGATTTTTTTTTTTTTAACCTATTTCCTCTAGCAATAGTGGCTTAGGATGGTGGTGATTCTCAATGAAGGATGAGGAGCTAATTGTAGACTCTCCAGATGCAGAGAGGTGAGGACAGATTGTAGTTTACAAAGTCTTCCCACCAGCTGATTCTATGAACCCCCTATAGAACATGTTTCTCTGGTTCCTACTCCTAAGAATCCTGCTTGAGCTAGTAGGCAGAAGTGATACCTTGGTCTAAAAGTTCAAGAGCCGGCATCATAAACCATGACCTTGACTTGAGATATTTGAGGAACAGGATTTACCAACCATCCATGTCTATCATAAAATAACCTTGGTACTGTTTCTGTGGAATCTTCTACTTTCAGTAGAAATACATCCTAACAGATCTACTAAGGTAATTAAGCCCCACAGTGCTTCCCCAGATAACTAAGTACGTTAACCTGTCGAGTAGAGTTGCTCAGCATTATCCATCTGGATGCTGGAGAGAGTTTGCCAGAACTCATCATTTTGATGTTGGCTTCATTGATACCGAGCTCTTTCTCCTGGTGGTAATTGGCTGACAGCAGGTTCAGCTGCTTCCTGGGACTACTCAGGGATGTGATATTAGCAATATGTTCTAACGGGGGCGGCTCCCTGGTCTTCCCCCTTCACAGTGGCGTCCAGGGCATCTCATCTAAGCACAGCTTCAAATAATTTAAACTCAGGTGCTGAGCTGAGACACAGCCATTTAAAAAATATAAATTTTCACTACCAAGATGGTCATTTCTACTTTCTCGCATTTTCAAGCCAAAAGAACACTAAGTTTACATTGAGACCTGAATTATTATATTGCTGTGTAACAAATTACTCCAAAAACTGACTTAAAACAGAAAAAAATTTATTTCCAAGTCTCTATGGATCAGAAACTCAGGCCTGGTCTGGCCCAATGGCTTTCAAAGGGTTGCAGGGAGGACTGCAATCATCTGAAGGCTTGATTGGGATTGGGGAATCCAATTTCAAGCTCATTCACAAGGCTCTTGGCTGGACGCCTCCCTTCATTCCTTCCATGAAGGCTTCCCCATAGGATTGCTTGAGTGACTTCAAAGCATGGGATTTGGCTTTTGCTAGAACAAACGATCATGTTATGAGCTTGTCTCAGATGTCACATATTGTGACTTCTGCCACATATCTCATTAGAAGTGAGTCACTAAATACAGTCTACACTTAGGGTAAGCCTCCATCTTTTGAAGGGAGGAGTACCAAAGAATTAGCAGGTGTATTTTTTTTTTTTTTTTTTAAAGATTTTATTTATTTATTTGAGAGAGGATGAGAGGAGAGAGAGAGAGCACATGAGAGGGGGGAGGGTCAGAGGGAGAAGCAGACTCCCTGCTGAGCAGGGAGCCCGATGCGGGACTCGATCCCGGGACTCCAGGATCATGACCTGAGCCGAAGGCAGTCGCTTAACCAACTGAGCCACCCAGGCGCCCTAGCAGGTGTATTTTAAAACCACCAAAGACCATATAAATTAGCTTGGAGATGGTTTCTAGCTGTTGAATTGAAGGCTAATGAAATATTATAGAAAGTTCTGAAATCACAGTTTGCAGTTTCTTTGGTAGTGAAGAAGAGAGGACCAATGATCATTGCTATAAAAATAGGAATTAAAGCCTACCTGTTCTTAATGGAGTAGGTCTCTGAAGTTCCTCAGATCTGGGTTCTTATCCTAGTTGTATCACTTAGCAGCTACAACACAGATGGTTAGCTCTTTTCCAATATCATTTCTTCCCTAATAACAGAAATTTTAGCTGGACACATGGATGCTAGAATAAAGACTACATTCCTTACACTTCTTTGAGAGCTAGGTGTGGCCATTTTAGTAAATTCTGACCAATGAGATATAAGCAGAAGTGACATTGGGCAACTTCGGTGCACACTGCCTCTTCTTTATCCTTTCTTCCTTCTTATTACTGGAATGGGAATGTCATCATCTGACACCAGGAAGACAGAGAGTTTCACCCTTGGATAATGGAATGCTGAGCTGGAAGGAGCCTGGCTGCCTGAGGGTGGTGGAAAAGAGAGAAATCAACTTCTATCTTGTTTTTCTGTCACTCAGAGCTGAACCTAAACCCACAGAATCAGCAGCCGTATGACCACAGATGAGTAATCCAGTCTCTAAACCCGTTTTCCAATTTTTAAATTAGTGTCTTACATACAATACTACTTTTAGGAATCTCCTGCTTGCTATTTTTGGGGAGGAAGTATTGTTGGTAAGGATTAGGTCTGAGGAGTCTATTTTAGAGCATTGGAGGTTTGTCCCTTTCTAATATATATATTGGCTATATTTCAGATTCATCTTTTGAAATTCTAAAAGATGAGGTTCAGCAGGGCAAAAGGGGATAGAGCTAGCAGGACGGGCTGGATGGCAGAGACCCTAGAACCCTCTAGGAGGACATTAATTTCGGGTGGGTTTGTCTCAATGTTGAGGGCGGTGCACTTATACATCATGTTCGTCCCTATGAGCAAACAGCAAAAGCCTAGGCACACAATGATGGCTCAGAAATGCTTGTTGAATCAGTGGATGCCAGCCAGATCTTCTGATAAGAGAAGTTTGTGAGCTAATGGTTCCTGATTATTCGTTCTCTACTAGGAGTGGATTTGGGATGAAATATATGGTGGTGAAGCATGGTTGATGATGCATCACATTTAGGGTCCGATGGCTTACTTCAGTGCTCCCTGAGTTTTGGTTTTATTACCTGTACAATGTGGATAATAGTATGTACGTTATAATGATAATATGGGGTAATAGATGCAGAGTGAGTTACTGTTGTGTATTTGACATGTGGTAAGTGCCCAATAAATAGTAACGATAGTAATAATTGTTGCTAATGCTGTCATGGTGGTGGTGGTGGTGGTGATGGTAATAGTAGTAATGATAATGACAAGACACACCCAAAGGATTATCACTCCCATGTAGGGGCATGTTGGCTCTTTAGAGGAAAAAGCAAACTGCTAGCCAGAACCCTGTGCAATTGTCCTATCAGGACAGGCTCAATTCAGGATGTGAATGTGGAAGTATCTTGACATCCCATCATGATTTTCTGTGTCTTAGCTCTAAGCCAATAGAGACACCTTTCCTTCTGCCCCAACCTCAGCTCTTTATCTTTCAAAGACCCTGTCCTCATTGGTATAGAGGTAGGAGTCTAAATTGTCAAAGGAAGGAGAGGAAAATGTACCCAATGACAATAGCTTCAAAGCCTTGGGTGGTCCTCAGAGATAGAACCAGGATCCTGTAAGATCTGGGCTTTGATGTGAGAAACATCTGTGGATGGCTGAAAGTTCAGGCTTTTCAAGTCTTCACTGTGATGCCTTCGAGGATCAGGAGTGAACATGACATAAATTTCCTTTTAAATATAAACTGATGTATCCCACAATACTTATTCAGTGGGTCGGAACAGAGGTGGTGATAGGAGATGGGGAGCCTGAAATCGTGGCCCAGTGACCAGAACTCACTCCCCTTTGGGAGAGGGGCTTGTCAGCAATTTGAGTTCAACATATTGGAAAGCAGATTTTCATTCCTTCCTCTCTGAAGTGGACAGTTGTATAGGACTAGTGGTGGTTTCTGGAAAGGGAAGAACCCAACCATCAGTTTTGCTAGGTGTAGCTTCTGTGAACATTAGCATCCCTGTTTCCCATTGCCATCTCCTCCTTAGTCCCTCAGGGTTTCCCTAACCTTATCTGGTTCAAATTCAAGCCCATTTTTGTTTTAATGTTTCTTCCAAACTTGAAACAGCAACTGCAGTATTAATGGTTTGTTTGTGACACTAAAGTTTTATGGTGATAGAAAAGAATAATTATTTTTCCCATAAAGCTGCTAAAATAAATGGCCCCAGGGCCTAAAGTAATGCTGGTCTAGGGAGTGTGCCACCATTTCAGGCTCAGGTGTGGGACTAGTTCCTAAGCTGGTGCCAACTGGCTGTGCTTTGCTGGTTATTACTCTGCTGGTACCAATGAGATGAGCCGCAGGATGTGTCGCTCTCTTCAGCCATCCGGGTGGTGATTTAGCATTTCTGCATAGAAGCATTGCAGGGAGGATGGGTCCTAAAGTTCTTGGTCTGGTGCCCCTAAGCAATTTGTAGGTGACTTTAGAGAGCTTAGTCTCTCCGCCATCCGGCACTCCGGTAGGGAAAGGAGGGGAAGGGTAGTCTTGGGGACAAACCTGAGAGCTCAGTATTTCCTGCACCTCTCTGGCGCCTCTCCTCAGACAGCCATGTGCAATTTCTTTTCCAGCACCTATTGAGGCCGAAAAAACTTCTGCAAGTTTCAAATGCATGATTGATCATGATTTTATGCTACTCTCTTTAAGAACTCTTCAGAGGTGCCATCCAGTTCTGGGAAAAGTGCCTTGAGCTGACTGCCGAGTTCTCTTGCCAGATTTTGGAGACCCTGAATGTGCAAATTAAGAAATGTGTTGTTTCAAATTTTGAATCCTCAGTGACTGAGGTTAGCCTAGAGGACAGACTTATGAAGAGATATGAAGGTGCTAACGGCCAGGCCAAAGAATGATTTTAGTCAGAGCTTTGAACCTGGGGTCTGTGTATCTTCTAGGGCTTCTGAATATTTTTTGTGTTTGTGAGTAGTGCTTTTTTTCTGGGGAGAAGATGTACTACTTACGTCATATTCCTAAAGGGAGTCAACAAAAGGGTAAGAGCAATCGCTAATCTCTAGCTTGTGAACTGGACCTTTCTTTCTTCTTCTTCTTCTTTTTTTTTTTTAAGGATTTTATTTATTTATTTGACAGAGAGAGAGTGAGAGAGCACAAGCAGGGGGAGCGGGAGAGGGAGAAGCAGGCTCCCCGCTGAGCAGGGAGCCCAATGTGGGGCTCGATCCCAGGACCCTGAGATCATGACCTGAGCTGAAGGCAGACACTTAACTGACCGAGCCACCCAGGCACCCCATGAACTGGACCTTTCTTATACCCATCACTACATCAAGGTTTGCTTTCTGTAGGAAGACTGGACATGGTGTATCAATGCGTGCTAGCTAGGTTCTATTTGTTATTGCAAAGATGGCATTGGTTATGGTGTGGAGAATGGACTTGGGGGGGAGTGGGTCTAGAGGCTGGGGTATCCCCAGGAGCCCATTCTCAGTCAGGGGAGAAAGAGTGGGGACCTAAACTCAGCAAGTGCAGTAGGTTGGAGGGAAGTGGGCTTGGGAATTGAACAGTGCAGACACTTGGCCATGTTTATGTGATCCAGTGTAATGCTTATAGTAACTCTGGGAGGCATTCTTGTCCCTGTTTCAGATGAGGGAAATTAGTGTGAGAGTGATCATGTTGTTGGCTCAAGGTCACACAACTAATAATCGGTGGATTGAGATTCATACTCCGTTTTCTCTGACCCCAGAGCCCATACCCTTCATTAACTACCATGTTATACAGTCCCCACCATACGAGGTCTTGATGTGTGGAGGTAGGGTGGGCGAGAAGGAAGAAGAGTTAGGTGCACAGCTACCTGTCAAGGTCATTAGCTAGGTGCAGGTGCTGCTAGTCACTGAGGCCAAGGACAGAGGAGTTTGAATGGGGTAGGAAGAAGATCATGAGAACCGAAAATCAGCCCACTGGCGATGGCTAGTGGGCCCTTGAATAATGAATTCTGGGGCTTAGAATATTTAGCCGGGAGATAGAGATTTTGGAATTTTTATTATATTGAAGTTACAGATAAAGGAAAGCGGGCCAGAGATGGAACCTAGAGGCCCCGCATCCAGGCATTCCGTTGATCACAGCTGGTTGCTGGTGGCCAGGGGATTGGGAGGCCCCACTTCTCCAGCTGAGCCTCTTTATATCCATTAGCTGTGCTAATTTATGTGCCATGTTCAGTCCCCTAGTTATCCTTCATATTCTCAAAAGCCAAAATCCTCAATCAGAAGGAAGTTAAAAAAAAAATGTCACCTGTTTGTGCTCAAATAATTTGCTTTATTGGTTGACAGTGTCCCTCTCTTTCTAATTTAGTTTGAGTCAGAAACTTGCCTAAACCTCTTAACTGTCTTAGTTCCAAGAAGTTCAGTCTGGCTCTTGGCCATACAAATTCTTTTTTCAGGGTATCATAGAAATACACTATAGTTTTCTCTGCCAAATACACCTACAAAGAGACTGTGTTACGTCCAAGGTCACCTGCCTATAATTAGGACTGCCCCAGGCAACCACCAGGCCAAGGGTAGAGAACTTGACTTGTTGCCTGAAGTGGTAAATTCCAGGGACTCTGGAGTTAGACTGAACTTGGGTCAAAGCCTGGAAATGTCGTTTATCATCTCTGTGCCCTTGGGCAAGTTTTAAACACTTACAGCTCTCAGTGTCCTCATCCATAAAATGGGGTGATAGCAGTACCCCTCTCCTGGGATGGGCTTGTGGCATGACGCCTGGCACTTGGCACAGTGTTCTGTGAGGGCTGATGGCGGTCTCACTGCCTGGCAATCTAGGGGGAGGAGTGAGAGCAGATGGAAATACTGAATTTCTTTTCGCTTTCTCCTGCCTGGCCAATTCAGAAGGAATTGATGGATATTTTAAAGAGAAAGAACAAAACAAGATCTGTGAATCTGGCATCTGGTCATCTTTCTTTTTCGGGGTGTGTGTGTGTGTGTGTAGTTGTATCTGTGTATATTTATATGACTGTGTGTGTGTATGTGTGATTGTGTGTGTGTTTGTAGGTTTGTGTGATTGTGTGTTGTAGGTTTGTGTGGTTGTGTGCCTGTTTGTATGTGTGTGTAGTTGTGTCTGTGTGTGTTTATATGATCGTGTGTTTGTATGTTTGTGTGTGTGTGTGTCTGTGTTTGTGTGTGTGTGTGAGTGACTGTGTGTGTGTGTGGGGTGGGCAGGGGTGCTGAGAGCTTGTCCTGGTTCTGGGCTTGTCCCTGAACCTTCTCTATAGAAGCTCTGGAACTCCTCAGACCAGAGCGTACGCCATCATGGTTGTACGAACTTAATCAACAACATTTTGCTGATGTTACTGGGCTGGACATGCCAGGATATCTGGGGAGAGGGATGAACCTACATTGATTATCAGTTTTGTGCCAAGTACACAGACTAGGATATGTCACTGTCATTCTTCATCATCATCATCATCATCATTGTTACCCCATAGAGTTGCTCTCCCCTGATCCCACTCTTCTCTCCTTCCCTTTCTTTGAACCTCCGAAGCATGCAGATCTGCCGCAGGAGAGAAGTTCTACGGGTACGGGCACTGGAAATGAGGGTGATATCCAGGTTCCCAGGGCCTGGGTGTATTTTCTCTGGTAGGTGTGACCAGGGCCAGGTTTGCCAATGATTAAGATAAGAATTCTTCAAGGCGGGATGTCTTGTTTGATATACAGAGGCGATAAAGCTTGCCTTCTAATGCGACAGTAATAGTGTCCCCACAGGTTGTTAAATCTTGAAATTTACCCATCTGTTCAGGGTCTCTCTTTGAAGAACATTTATTTAAGTGAGATAAGATGTCCGGGCAGGTGCTAATGCCTTCAGGTTTACTTGGGGGCACGTATCATTGCTGTGAGCTCAGAAGTAGACTCTGTCCCATCTTTTTCAAAAAAAAAAACACCTATGAAAGGAAAGTGTTTTCCTCTGAGCCTCAGATGATAGTTTTTGATTATAATATGTTTTTCGGTTCTAAAGCATTGCCCACTCACGGCAAAACACATTTGTCTTTATAGGGAAAATGACTCAGTGTGTGTGTGCTCGAGATTGCTGCAAGTCACTTGGGAGGCTGATGAGTGGGGACAGCAGACAATAGACCTGGGCAGGGGGACTCATACATCACGCTGTACCTTCGTGGCCTTAACAAATTACTAGGCAGAGACAAATCAAGTACACTCTCACAATCGTGCTCTTTGCCTTCTTCCCAAATTTGATCCGTCCTGAGCAAATTCTTTTTTTTTTTTTTTAAAGATTTTTTATTTATTTATTTGAGAGAGAGAGAATGAGAGAGAGCAAGCACATGAGAGGGGGGGAGGGTCAGAGGGAGAAGCAGACTCCCTGCCGAGCAGGGAGCCCGATGCGGGACTCGATCCAGGGACTCCAGGATCATGACCTGAGCCGAAGGCAGTCGCTTAACCAACTGAGCCACCCAGGCGCCCCGTCCTGAGCAAATTCTAAGCAAAAAACCAAAAAACCAAAAATCAGAAACACACACACACACCCAAAACCCAGGGCGTTTGTAGAGAAGGCAGCTGTAACATTGTCCAGTGCCGGGCTGAGAAAACCCAATAATAGAGACCTCCTCGCGAGGTTCTGCAGGGCACAGTGTGCTGGGAGGAAAGGGCATGGCATAGAAGCTCCCTGGGTGCTGGGAGGATTGGTTACTCCAGTCTGCCGTCAGGCAGGGCGGCTCAGTGGGCAGCCTTGAAGAGGAGCAGAAACCTTCGTTTGTCTCCCAGTGAAATGGGGATCATTATTTGGGAGTCACACCTTGCCTCACAGAAGAAAGTTGTGAGAATAAAGGTACCAGTTATGTGGATCTGATACATATGTGTTAACGTGTAATAACCGAAGTTGTTCATTACATGTTCACACAGAGACAAAAAGTTGCATTCATTCTGCTGGTGTTCGTGGCATCCCTGCAATATCCAAGCTCTATATCCAGATGCTGAATGTCTAAGTGATCTGTCAGACACGGACCCTGCCTTTCAGGGCATGCCCAAGAGACTAATGCCAGGCAGAGCAGTGGGGGTGGAAGGTGGCTCTCAGAATCGGGGAACCTCTGGCCTTCATGCTTGCCAAAGCTCATGACCTTCTCTGAACTTTAGTGTTCCCACTTGGAAAAATGAGACAGAAATGTTGACCTCAGAGTTTTCTTTTAATATCAAAGGCATAACATCATTCATTCATTCATTCAACAAGTATTTGTTGAGTGCCTTCTGATGTTTCAGGCACTGTTCTAAGCTCCTGGTTACTGCAGTGAGCCAAACAGAAAGAATTCCCCACCCTCATGGAGCTTCTGCTCTCAATGCAGAAGACATTGAATATTAGATGATGATGAATTATAGAACATAAAAGAAGCAGGGAAAGAGGATAGGAAGTGTCAGAGGTGGGGTGGAGGCTACAGTATTAATCTAGATGAGAGATGACGGTAGTCAGGGACTAGAGTGGTCACCATGGAGCAGGGGAGAAGTGGTTGTCGGATTCTGATCTGTTTTGAAGGTGGATTTACCAAGGTTTGCTGACGGGTGGGTATGGAGTATAAAAGAGAGGAGGGGCGCCTGGGTGACTCAGTCGGTTAAGCCTCTGACTCTTGATCTCAGCTCAGGTCTTGCTCTCAGGGTCATGAGTTCAAGCCCCATGTTGGGCTCCATGCTGGGTGTGGAGCCTACTTAAAAAAAAAAACGAATGAATGAATGAATGAATGATGAATGGAAGGAAGGAAGGAAGGAATGGAAGGAAGGAAGGAGTCTGGGATGACCTCAAGATTTTTGGCCTGATCAACCAGAAGAATGGAGATTCATTTAGAGGGAGAAAATCCTAGGAGCTCAGTATTGAATGTAATTCTCAGATGCTTATTAGTCATCCACGTGGAGATGTTGAATAGGCTGTTGGATAATCACGTCTGGAGTTCAGGGAAGGAATGAGACTTATATAGGTAAAATATCTTAGGTGGTGTGTGGCAAAGGTGGGTGTTAAATACATTTTTAACTCTTAGTAATTTTCTTTTTCTTGTGAGATAGATTCATAGGCGACAATAATAAATAAAACAGAAAGGTCCTCTATGCCCTTTTCCCAGTTTCCCCCAGTGGTAACATCTTGCCAACTTATCATATAATATCACAACCAGGATATTGACACTGATAGTCAATATCCAGAAAATCTCCACCACCACAGTAAATCCATATGAATTTAATCCGTTTGATGCCCTAGAACACTACCTAAAATAAACTAAAGGAGTTCAGAGGAAGGAGCACTAATGTCCTGGGGTGGGGATGGTGTGATGGGTCAGAGAAGGCTTCCAGCAGAGGGAGGCACTTGAGTTGGGCCTTGAAGGACGGGAAAGATTGGGATCTGTGACAGAAAGGTCGGTCCTGGGATGTGGAAGTGTGGTGTGTGCTGGGCCTTCAAGGCAGTTGGGCTTGCTCAGTGTGGAGGGTGTGGTGGTGGGCACATTGGGAAACAGGGTTGAAAGCTGGTGAGGCCTGGCTGGGACTTCGGTGAGTAGGTGGTTGAAAGAGCTGAGCTTGGAGGAGCAGTAGCTTAATTTCCAGGGAAGTTGGTCCAGTCCCTACGTCTAAGTGTGCTGGAGTGAAGGAACCTTGCAGGAGGCCAGCGAGGAGAGTCTTCCCGACAACCAAGACGAAAGGGAAGCAAGGCCCTTGTGGTCAAAGGGGAAAGAAAGGGACACCCCAAGGACGACTCCATTTGACATGTTGAGTGCTTAATTAGGAGTGCAGGCTCGGGAGCCCCACTGTGCGTCCTGCCTCCCTCTCATTCAGTTCCCACCACTGCTTGGCCAGGCACCTGCTGTTTTGATTTTCATTTCCAGATGAGGACACTGAGGCACAGAGAGGTTAAGTCACTGCCTCAAGGTTGCAGAGCTAGTGAAAGGCCAGGTCAAAGACCAGGCTGGCTGACTCCCAAGACCTCAGATTTAACCTTGAGTGGTTTGGCCTCTTGTGATCATCTTCTTCGGGCAACAGGCTCATTTTTTTTTTTTTAAAGATTTTATTTATTCATTTGAGACACAGAGATACAGAGATACAGAGAGAGAGAGAGCATGAGCGGGGGGGAGACAGAGGGAGAGGGAGAAGCAGGCTCCCTGCTGAGCCAGGAGCCCGACGTGGGGCTCGATTCCAGGACCCTGGAATCATGACCTGAGCCAAAGGCAGATGCTTAACCATCTGAGCCACCCAGGCGCCCCAAAAGGCTCATTTTTAAGGGGAGGAGTTGGTGGATAGGGAAGAAGAAAACTGAATGTCTTCAGATAGGATTTAAAAATATTTTTTTTATTTAAATTCAATTTAGTTAACATATAGTGTGTTATTAGTTTTAGGGATAGAATTTAGTGATTCATCAGCATATAATGCCCAGTGCTCATTTCATCAAGTGCCATCCTTAATGCTCATCACCCAGTTACCCCATCTCCTCCCACCTCCCCTCCAGCAACCCTCAGTTTGTTTGCTATAGTTAAGAGTCTCTTATGATTTGCCTCCCTCTCTGTTTTCATCTTATTTTGTTTTTCCTTCCCTTCCCCTGTGTTCATCTGTTTTGTTTCTTATATTCCACATAGGAGTGAGATCATATATTTGTTTTTCTCTGACTGACTTATTTTGCTTAGCATAATGTACTGTAGTTCCATCCATGTTGTTGCAAATGGCAAGATTTCATTTTTTTTAATTATTTATTTTTTAAAAAATATTTTATTTATTTATTTGACAGAGAGAGAGACAGCGAGAGAGGGAACACAAGCAAGGGGAGTGGGAGAGGGAGAAGCAGGCTTCCCGCTGAGCAGGGAGCCCGATGTGGGGCTCGATCCCAGGACCCTGGGATCATGACCTGAGCCAAAGGCAGACGCTTAATGACTGAGCCACCCAGGTGCCCTTCCTTCTTTTTTTTTTTTTTTAAAGATTTTATTTGACAGAGAGAGAGCACAAGCAGGGGGAGTGGCAGGCAGAGGGAAAGAGAGAAGTAGGCTCCCCACAGAGCAAGGGAGGCCCAATGTGGGACTCGATCCCAGGACCCCAGGATCATGACCTGAGCCAAAGGCAGTTGCTTAACCAACTGAGCCACCCAGGCGCCCAAGATTTCATTCTTTCTGATGGCTGAGTAATATTCCAGTGTGTGTGTGTGTGTGTAATTACATTACATCTTCTTTATCCATTCATCTGTCAATGGACATCTGGGCTCTTTCCATGTAGAACTTTTTAGTTAAATTTGAACAAGCAGTGTCTGAGAGAGAGTGGGATAGAGCGGGAGGGTGATTGGAAAGATTTGGAATGAAGACTATAGAAAATTGTGGAGAAGAGTCTACATAAGTTTAAGGAAGGATCTTAGCAGGACCAGCAAGATTTATTGAAGGTCTTTTTTATTGTTGAAAATCCTGTGGATGAATTTGATGGCTATAGGGTGGAAAGTGTTCACTTCAGGCAGGTTCTGCCCCTACTAGTAATTATAAGCATGTGACTTTGGGTAAGGCTCTTGACTTCTTGACCTGACAAAGGAGGTGGGAGGGCTTGGCTAGCCTCTCGGCAGTATTAGGATGATGCTTGCATAGGATGAGCAAGGGCAAATGTCTGGTGCTTTGCACAGGAAGATGGCGCCTCTAGCTCACAGCTGGCGTCATGGGGCTGGGGAGGCCATTGGATTTCCAGCAGCAATTAAACTGAGCCATGCAGTGGTGGCCTGAGCCTGTCCCCACTCAAGAAGAGGCATGGGGCAAAATGATGAATCTGTGTGTCCATGTCTGACCAGGTCATTTGGAACTGTAGGGTCTTTAGCTGCTTTTTAGCCCAAGCCATGTGGTTTTTCAATATTTCTTTAATGAAGGAATCTGTGATCTACCACTGTTTGTGTGATTTTTCATTATTTTGCTCAGCTTATGTTCTTGATTAAAAATATTTTATTTTTACCTTTCTCTTCTTTTTAAAATGCTCTAAAACTTAAAGCATCCTCTTGAAAATGCTTCCCACAGCAACAAAAATATAATCCAGTACAGATTATCCTGATTTTCAAACAGTGACTGAGATTATGATTTTGAAAAAAAAAATTGATATTGGAATTTAACAGATGTGGTGGTCGGCTGAACAATGTTTTCTCCCCCCCCCCACCCAAATACATCCAGGCGCTTATTTCTGCCACCTGAGAATGTGTAACTTTACATGACAGAAGTTGCAATGCAGATGTGATTGTCTTGAGTATCTTGAGATGAGGAGATTGTCTGGATTATCCGGGTGGGAACAATGTAATCATAAGGGTCGTTATAAGAGGGAGGCAGGAGGGTGAGGGTCAGAAAGCGATGTGACATGAAAAGAGAGAGAGAAGGACTGGAAGGTGCCATGCTGCTGGCTTGGAAGTCAAGGGAGGGGCCACGTACTGAAGAACTCAGGCAGCCTCTAGAAGCCGGAAAAGGCAAAGAAAAAGATTCTCCCCTAGGGCCTCTAGGAGGAGGGCATCCTTCTCCACACCTTGACTGAAGGACTTCTGTCCTCTGGAACTATATGAGAATAAAGCTGTGTTTGTGGTGACTTGTTACAGCAGCCGTCGGAAGCTGATACAGACATCTACTGGAGGACGGGGTTGCCACATCTCTAGAAGGGGCACAATGATCATAATTTCTCTTTCATAAGAAAATGGCCTGTTGGAACCGCTGCCAGCTCCAGGACTCATAATTCACACTGTGTGTTCATAAAACACCATCTAGACTCAGCAGTGGGGTGGAGAAGTGGATGGAGGAGGATGGCCCCTGGGCTGTCTGTCCCTATATAGAATTTATATAATGAGGAATGGGGACAGTTGGCCTGACAGTGAGGAGGAAGAATCAGACGGTCCTGGGAAGAATGATAAGGTGACCAAAGGGCCACATCCTTACTTCCTGTCTTTTTTCTTTTGGTCATTTTCAGGCATTTCACATCCTTTTGTCATTACTCTCTTACCAAAACATGCTCAGAAGAATCTGATAATAGTCATGTGCACCTTCCATGAATTCATGACTTCCAAGGCCATGGAATTGCCGATTCCCTGAATGTTAGCCTGGGGAGTGACATGGAGGCCGGCTCCTCCATCTGTTGGATGGGCCCCGAGCTCGCTAAGGGACATGGCCTGACCCCACCACACAGGTCATCACTACCCCTAGGGCCCAGGCCTTCATGCTTGAGTCCATCCAGAGAGGCTCCCCGGAAACCTCCCCACTTTCCCTGGTGTCAGCAATTTCAGGCAGTTTCTAGGTTTGAAATGGGAAGCTTTTGTCCTCTGCCACAGATGGGAACTTCAGGTCATCTGAGAGAGGGAGGGTGGCATTTGGAGGACGGGCTGTCATGGTCCAGAGGTCCCATTGCATAAGGACTCGCTCCCTTCATCCCAAGAACCAGCAGGAGTGGACCCAGGAAGACCTCCCCTTACTAAGAAGATATCTGGTGTTACTTTTGTCGGATACCAGGAAACTGTGGGATCGGGGAAGGCAGAGAGGCCCTGTGGGGAGGAAAGACATAAGGGGAGTCTAGAAACATCTTATGTCTGAGTTGTGTTTTGTAGTGACATTTTCTCAATTAAAAACTGTGGAGGAGGCGTAATGATATAAGCATTCCTACAAGGACTAGGAGACTCTGTGGGCAGCTACATTCCTTTGCAGTTTGTTGCTGATGGGACAGAAAAAAAAAATGTCGAGGCAGGGACTCCAGAATCACGTATTTGAATCGCCTGTGAGGACCCTAGCTTTGCCTCCAGCTGACTGTGACATCTGCAGGTCACTTCAGCTCTCTGATTTTGGTTTGCTGAACTTTGCAGTGGGTCACGTCCAGGACGCCACACAGGCTGTGGGCGAAACGTGGCACGCACGTAGCTGGCGCCCAGTAATCCGTGGCTCTGCTGAGTGAGTGTTCCTTCCACGACTGGACGGGGCTGCCTGATGCAGGGCACGGATAGACCAGAGGGCCTGGGGGAAACAGCCTGCCCACACAGCGCCTCTGGAGGGCATTGGGTTGGCCGCCTCGCCTCACTGGAGCATCTTCCTCCAAGAGAACGCATCCCACATGATGTTCTGTGGGGGAGGAAGGTGAGGATGATGCTAGTCTGGGTCATGGTTTCTTTCCCTCATGTGAGAAGCGGGAGGCTGGTTGAAGTGTCTTTTCTGTGGTCTTACCCTGGGACCAGGATAAAGGCACGGGTAGCAGGAGCTGGAGTGCAAGGCAGGGAGTCAGGGGATGTAGCATAATTTAATTAATTGGAAGTTGAGTTTTCTCTCTCTTAAAAGCAAGGCCTAGGTTACATATGTCACGGCTGCATATGGAGTTGAGAAAAGCAGTGATCAGTCTCTCTGTCAATCCACAGTGTAGAAAAGCCACCTTTTCCCACCTCCAAGCTGCTTATAAATATGTTTTCTCTGCCCCGGCAGCCCTTTCTGTCCATTCTTCATCTGCTGGGATTCTATTCCTCCTGTTCCCCAATTGCCACCTCTTCTGTGGAACCTCTAAAACCCACCCCCAGCTAGACGGATTTCATTCTTTGCACTCAGACCTGGCTTGTTCCTCATTTATATCATAATAACAAATTATAGAGCCTTTTTCCCCCCTTCTGTATGTCTTAGTTCCTCTACTCAAGTATATCCTGGAAGACGGGAACACATTTATTTTTGAATCCCTCATAGTGTTTACAGCAGAGTCTTGCACATTGTAGGCACCTAACAAATATTTGTGGACGCATTGAATTGCTTTGAATTGAAATAATTAAAAGCAATTCCCAGAATTCTGAAATAATCAGACTTGAGGGATCTCTACCCTTTCATTTTATTAGATTCCCGTAAAGATTTATTGAATATCTACTACCTGCTAAGCACCGGGAATGCACCGATGAAAAAGTCAAGGCCTCCGTGACTGAGATGACAAGATTTCTTCAAAAAAGTAGCTTTGGGTTCTCTTCTGGTGCTCCATCCAGGTTCAGATCTTCCTGAGAAGATCATAGTATAATACTTGGAGATGGAATAGCAGACACTCATGGTAAACTTTTGCTAGCAAATGAAGATTAGGGAGAAGAAATAGAAGTATGTTCTATATTCTAGAAATATGTCCATTCACACTTATTAAATAGAAATCATCTCTGGGCCTCAGGTACAAAATTCTCTTACGTGGAATGAGTTCTTTTCCTCGTACCACAGCTCGATGGCCCGCTGTGTTGTCTGCATACGGATCTCGTTATATCATCTGGAAGTCCTATGGGCTCAGAGGGAGCAGGGGCCTTGTCCAAGGTCACTCATTTTAGCCAGGAGAACCAGAGTGCTGACAGTGAGCTGGAGGGGGGGTCATATTCTTCTCCCTTCCTGTGACTTCGGCTGGCCCTCTGAGTCTCCGTGGCCTGCATCTTTCCTGCACCTTCGGGGCGCAGGTGAGGTTGGCTCAGTCAGTGCTGAGTGCTGAAGGTATAGCGATTTCAAAAACAAATGGCATTAGTCAGTTGGGAATAGGAAAAAAATCAAGTTTTACTTCCCTTTATCTGATTTACTGGTAAGGTTCAGACAGTTGAGGAAAATTGGGTTTGGGGAATATCTATGGATTTCAGATGTCTTTACTAACCTTGGTATCATTTTTTTCTGATAATAATTGAGAGCCAATTGGTTTTAGATTTCAAATGCGTTTATCCAGGACTTCTAGAAGTCTCTGAATGTATGCTCATTTAATTTCTTTGAATTATTTCCAAATAGATGAAACCTGACGTTTCCACTAGGGTGGATTTTATTTTCTCAACAGTGTGTAAAAAAAAATTATGAATTTGTCCCTCTTATTCTCAAAGGTTAAACATACATTTAAGATCTGAAACTCACACATAGAATTACCATGTGATGCAGCCTGTTCTTCTGGGTATATACCCAAAAGAGCTGAAAGCAGAGACTCAAACAGATATTTGTACAGCCACGTTCGTGGCACTGTTATTCACAATAACCAAAATGTGGAAATGACCCAAATGTCTATCCAAAGGTAAATGGATAAATAAAACATGCAATGGAATATTATTTGGCCTTAAAAAGGAAGGAAATTCTAGCACATGCTACAGTGTGGATAAACCTTGAAGACATTATACCAAATGAAATAAGCCAATCACAGAAGCACAAATATAGTATGACTCTACTTATATGAGGATGTATCTGGAGTTGTCAGATTCATAGAGACAGAAAGTAGAATCATTGCCTGGGGTCAAGGGGAGGGAAATGGGGTGATTTTGTTTAATGAGTAAAGAATTGCAGTTTGTGATAATAACATTCTTGACATAGATGGTGGTGATGTTTGCACAACAGTGTATATTTATTTATTGCGACTGAACTGGACACTTAATGGTTAAAATGGCATCAGAGAAATGCAAATCAGATCCACAATGAGCTATCACCTGACACCTGTCAGAATGGCTAAAATCAAAAATACAAGAAACAATAAACAATGTGGAGAAAAAGGAACCATTGTGCACTGTTGGTGGGAATGCAAACTGGTGCAGCCACTGTGGAAAACAGTATGGAGGTGCCTCAAAAAATTAAAAATAGAAACACTGTATGATCCAGTAATTCCACTACTGGATATTTACCCAAAGAATACAAAAGCACTGGTTCAAAAAGATATATGCACCCAAAGAATATGAAAACAGTAGTTCAAAAAGATAATTTGCCCCACTGTATTTGTTGCAGCCTTATTTACAGTAGCCTAATTATGGGAGCAGCCCAAGTGTCCATCGGATAAATGAATGGATAAAGGAGATGGGATACACACACACACACACACACACACACACCCACACACACACGTATATAATGGAATATTACTCAGCCATCAAAAAGAATGAAATCTTGCCATTTGCAACAATGTGGGTAGATCTAGAGAGTATAATCCTAAGTGAAATAAGTCAGAGAAAGACAAACACCAAAAGATTTCACTCATATGTGGAATTTAAGAAACAAAACAAATGAACAAAGAAAAAAGAGACAAACAACAAAACAGACTCTTAAGTTTAGTGAACTGATGGTTTCCAGAGGGGAGGTGTGTGTGTGTGTGTGTGTGTGTGAGAAATAGGTGAAGGAGATTAAAAATACGCTTACCATGATGAGCACTGGGTGATGAGCACTGGATGATGTATGGAATTGTCAAATTCCATTCTATTCCATGTATTGTACACCTGAAACTAATATTTATTTATGTATTTATTTACTTGAGAGAGAGAAAGAGAGGGAGAGTGAACAGGGGGAGGAGCAGAGGGAAAGGGACAAACAGACTCCACACTGAGTGCGAGCCGGACATGGGGCTTGATCTTAAAACCCCGATATCATGATCTGAGCGGAAACCAAGAGTCAGATGCCTAACTGATTGAGCCACCCAGGCGCCCCTACACCTGAAACTAATATAACACCATATGTTAACGATGCTGGAATTAAAATAAAAAATGGTTATAATGGTTTAAAAAAAGGAAAGAGGGGCGCCTGGGTGGCTCAGTTGGTTAAGCGACTGCCTTCAGCTCAGGTCATGGTCCCAGGGTCCTGGGATCGAGCCCCGCATCGGGCTTCCTGCTCGGCCAGAAGCCTGCTTCTCCCTCTCCCACTCCCCCTGCTTGTGTTCCCTCTCTCGCTGTTTCTCTCTCTCTCTCTGTCAATTAAATAAATAAATAAAATCTTTAAAAAAAAAAAAAGATTTTAACTTCAAAAACTGTCATCATAGTGGCCTGTGCTTTTCAGATAGCAGGTGTTGCTTTTGTTCGTGGACAGAGGTATGGCTACACTACAGTTTCTGTCACTGTAGACACGAGAGTGTGCTGTGTTGGGTGCATTTGAACCTTTGTGTCCGTGTGCAAGGGAAAAACAGAATGGTGCTCTTGCCTTGTGTGACTTTTTAAAATGATTAAAAACAGAACAAGAACACCCAAACAGCTGCCGTGGACAGATCCGAAAAACATTGCTACCCCTTTCACATAGGCTCACACCAGGCACAATCTGGTGCCAGGTCAGGACCAGTTGAATGGGCGGGTACTCTACAGTGTGCAAGGCTGATCATAAAGTAATGTGAGTGATTGCCCTCCTTGAACTAAAATATTCCAGTTCAGCGAATATTAACTGAGACTCTACCAGGTGCCAGAGGGTGTAGTTGATGCCAGGTCTGAGTTGAAGGGGTTAAGAGATCGTTTGACCCCATTTCGGTGCATCGGGAGGCGGCTGTAGACAGTGATTACAGTATGTGGCAATGGATTATGCGGGGTGGTCCCTGCAGCAGGAGTATGTCGGTACAAGGCCAGAGGAGGAGGGTTCATTCTTTCTGAGGAGGCTGGTGGGAGCACCGTTTCCTGGAAAGATCTCTTGATGGAGCTGGGTTTTAAAGGACCAGGTATTTGTCCAGGATAAGCAGACAAGGTTAAGGGAACAGCAGGGCAAAGACTCCAAGGCACGATGCAGCTGATGTGCACAGGTCACTCTGAAATATAGTTCAGTCCAGTGGGATTGAAGGACCCTGCAAATTAGTCATTCTTTCTCTAAGAAAGCTACCCTTGCTCCAGGAAGGACCAGCTTTCTTTTTTGGAAGCTGTCTTGAGGCCCTGGAAGCATCCTCAGGAATATACTCCCTGGTGACAAATCTCTCTCTTTGGAGGGCAAGTATAGTTTCAGCATCAGCTAATGGCTGTTTTAGAGTCAAATCGGGTAGACCAGTTGACTGACCAAGGTGGCCACACCGCTTGCATCATGATGCGGTGACCAGGTTGATGTGTATTCCTTGACATGTACAAGAAGGTTCTCCCAAGTGTTTTGAGCAATGACAGCAGTAGTAGGTCCTGTGGAGACCCCCATGCTCACGGGAGAGTCTGTTGAAAACATCAGTCTCATGTCATTACAGTTAGAACTTTGGGGGAGTGTCCTCTGCAACATTGGTTGGTTATTTATGCAACAAAATGAGCTGGTTGTAAGAGAGTGTCACTCATATTTAAACTTGAAACTTGATTTCAGTGCTAGAGTGACGCTCAGGCAGAGCTTAGATTTGGAATAGACACCAAGTCCTATCTCCTTTGTACCGAATTTACATTTTCCCTACCTGTCCTGATCTATGATTTCCAAGGCTAGCCTACTTTTGGTAGGAGAGGCATTTTGAGGGTGGTTCTGTTGGTTTAATAAAGGGGATGGTGTTGTTCTAAGCAGTACATGCTGTCTGCTCCAAACCCCACTGATGTTGAGGCCACATTTAGCGTTAGCTGGTGGGGGCTGAGCATGCTGAATCATTTGACAAACCACGGTTTTGGTTTTTCTACAGAATCATGTTGGCCTACTGAGCCAACTGACCTACAAGCCCGCTTAGCGTGGGGATTTAGAAAATTAACACCTTAGAAAAGTGATACTTTGGAGAGTTTAGAAAGATTTTTCTGTCTTCATATAAAATATGGTAGTACATTAAAATTTTATTTCATGTTAATTTTACTACTGTGCGGCATTACTACTCGCAGGAAACAACAGAAATAAAACAATATTATTCCTGCACTTGGGTGTGCTCAGGAGCTGAGACAGCAGAGCACCATAGAATATTTGAAGAGGAAGCACCAGGAGGTGCGTTTAGAAATCATGGTGTGCCCCATCTTACTTGAAAGATAGGAAGTGAAGGCATAGGTTGACATAAACTTGCACATGACTCTTAATTGTCAGTGTAGGTCAGGGGTCTGAGGCCCCTCAGTGTTGCTTGTCTAATTTGGTAGGGGGGTATCTGTGATGGGTTCTGTCTCATTAAAGTCTGTTTTTTCTATTTCACCCCTGAGACCATCAATTCCTATGGAACAGGTGCCAGCAGCTTAGGCTTCTCGCTACTCATTCTTGTAGAAATGTGTTTCCCTGCATGGAGCATGCTCTGGTTAAAATTAAAAAGGCAATGAAAAAAAGTTGAAATATTGAAGTTTAATTTCAGTGTGCCTTCATAACCAACATAATTATTCCTGAGCGACAATTTTACTGTTTTCCAGGGCTGACCCACACAGACCCCAAACAGCCAGCCCTCACCTGGAGCTTTGGTGAGCCCACCTTTCTTTCATAGAGCATCCTTCTCCTGTGGGTCATTTTCCTCACAGGCTTCTGGAAGCTGCCTCTGCCTTTGGGGCGCTGCATGATGCTAGATTATGCACGTGTATTATCCTGGCAAAAATACCTTCTTTCTTGCATTTGTTGCCAACCATGCCAGGCAGAGAGGGCCATGACCTTGTAAGCTCTCTCATTTGTCCTGTTGGCATTTCTTGGGCACTCCTTGGTGCATGGTTTCCATCCCCGCGGTATCTGCAGTCTCTCCTTTCTTACAGATTTCCACGTGAGTGGCCACAGGAACTCCGGTTTGTGGGGAGTCTAGAGAAGGGTCCTTCTCTTTTTTGCCTTGGTGTTAGGCATTTTGGGGAACTTCTGAGAGATGGGGGTTCCAGCTAAGGGCCTGATGGCTCTTGAGTGAAGCCAAGCCACCCTCGAATCAGCCCCAAGCACCCATAAAAGCCAGCCTCAAATGTTGGCTCCCCACAGGGGGTTCTTCAGCCCTTCTCCCCGTGGTGATGCCGGGCCCCATTTTGGCTCATCTCTCTGCTCTTCCTGCTGGTCTCCCCAGTGACCTCAGTTCCTGCCTCTGCCGCCCGGGTCTGCTGCTCTCTCTAGTTCTTTTCTTAGTGGCAGGTGCAGACTGCCTCTCTGGCCCCGTGCTCTGCCCCTTGTCTCCCTTATCTGGGATAAGGACCACCGGCTGCAGCTCCTGGCTGGCAGGTGTTTGCCTGATGTTGGTGGGACTGCACTTTGTGCTGTCTCAAGTCCATTCAATTTCTTCTTACCAGCATAGTAAGAATTCCCCAACCGGTCAAGCTTCATCTTGTCTGCATATCAGCTAAATTGTGTAGGACCCCAGGTGCTGGAAGGTGGTATAGGACATAAACCTGCTCCTTCAATATAGATCTTGAACACTGCATATGAAATGCTACTAATAACTGACACTTACGGAGCCTTTTCCACGTGACAGATACTCACTAGTACCTATGTTTACCATTTAAGTTGAAAACCAGTGACACCCCCATTCTCCCTGCTTCCCTTCCCCCCTCTCCTCCATAGCGCAGTTAGCTCTGGGACATGTGGTTCTGCTTGTGGGGACAATCTGATTTTGGGGAGGGGTCGGCATTATCCACTGTTACGCAAATGGAGAACAACGTGCAGCCCTGAACTCCCGGTGAAAGCAGATGAATGACAAGACTTAGGTTTCTCATTGCATCTTTGCTACTATTTTGAGGGGCAGGTTTTCCTTACTGCTTTCCTAGTTTATTCAAGATATTGGAACCTCTGGGGATGGGGTAACCGGGTGACGGGTATGAAGGAGGGCACTTGATGTAATGAACACTGGGTGTTACATGCAACTGATGAATCACTAAATTCTACCCCTGAGACTAATAATACACTATACATTAACTAAATTGAATTCAAATAAAAAATTAAAAAACATATTGGAACCTCCGTATTGTGTGTCCCTGGGGAGAGACCACCCCATTTTGTTGGTTTCTTCTCTAATCGATTTGGATAGTGGATGAGCTAGATGGGTAAATCTGAACACTGTTTGAGTATTTTGACTTTGGGTATTTTGTATATTCCCTTTTGGCCCTATAAGCCAATCAAATATTCAGTAAGCACTTAATAGTAATACTGAAGCTTACTGAGCCCTTACCTTATGGGATAGGTGTCATGTGCATAACAAACCTTCAAAGTTGGTATGACTCCTATCTCTTTTTAAAGATTAGGTGATTTTTCTGCAATTTTCATCCTAGTAAGAGGGGGCCAGGATGCAAAAGCAGGTCTTTCAGACTTCAGGGCTTGGTCTTAATCGGGACGCTGTCCTACATTGGAATTTGTCATTCTCCTGTAGGTGGTATAGGAACAGGTGTGTGAGTAGGGGGTAGGGAGTCAGCAAGGCTCAGAGGGACAGTTGGTCCTCACTTGCCCTTGCAGGATTGTACAGCCAAGTTGGGGAGACGAGGAAGAGCTTTGATTGACAGATTTCATAACAACACGAGACAACAAGATGAGCGAGATCCTGGTGAAGTCCAGGGTTCTGGAGCAGGGTTCTGGAGAACTGGAGAGCTTTCCCACACATTTAGAAATGTGCCAGGTCCCCTGAGTGGGCCCTGAGCACTTTTTAAAAAAGATTTTTATTTATTTATTGGAGAGAGAGAGAGAGAGCCCATGAGTGGGGGGGGGGGGCAGAGGGCGAAGCAGACTCCCCGCTGAGCAGGGAGCCTGACCTGGGCCTAGATTCCAGGACCCCAGGATCATGACCTTAGCCGGGATCATGACCTTAGCCGAAGGCAGACGCTTAACCCACTGAGCCACCCAGGCGCCCCGGGCCCTGGGCACTATTATAGTCTAGTTAATGAGGGCTGCTTTAGCATCCTTCTCTGCCCTGCAGCACGGTTTGCAGGACTCCTTCTGGTGGGCCCGTGAAGGGTTTCATTTGCAAGCCTGTCTGTATGGGTGTTAAATAATTTTTACACCCTGGAAACATTTCTTTAGGAGTTGCCTCCACAATAGATTTCTGTGGAGCACATTATTTTTAAAATGCACTAAGGGAGCTCAGTATTTAAAGAACTTCTGTGAATCATGGTCACACTCTAATTGGTCTGTTCTATAAGTTTTTATTTATTGTGTTTCTTTAAAGCAAGTTTTCACCCTTATGTTGGGAAGTGCCGAAGTATTGCTTCTCTGCTCTTCCTCTCCACCATCATGGGGTTCTCACTGAGATCCAGGAGCTGGGGTGCATGCAGACTTAAATTAGAGATGGTCTCCTCCCCGAGAACTTGGGAGGATCAGACAGGTGGACTTTAACAATGGGAACCACAGTTCAGGATTTATGACAAGGTCACCCTGGCAGATTGGCCTCAGGTGTGTTACTTCGCAGAGGATGCATGGCTGGCTGGAGGCATCCAGGGAGGGTCTCATCTTGCCTGGGCTCTCGGGGAAGTTTCTTTTCTTTCCTTCTCGACATCCAAAGCAGAGCTCTCTCAGCTTTTCCCTGCTCTCTGTAAGGCTCTGTTGGCCGTAAAAGCTTGAGGCTACCCAAGGTGAGCTCTTGTCAACCTTGCCTTTTTCCTGCGAATATCCCCATATCCCTTTTCATTATCATGTTCTCACTCTGCACTTTCGTCTCTTGAAAGGAAATGACTCTATTCTTTGTTAAAACCGTGTCCTCCTCTCCCCTCAAACCCTTAATTCTCCAGCCCTTCCCCCCTAATCCTAATCGACCATTTACCCCCCCGGCACTCCCCCAAGCACACAAGTGTGTTCAGGAGCCCTTGACTCTAAGAAATGCTTCTCTCCCATCCCACTCTGCTCTCTGACAAAGCTACCATTTATCCCCTCTCCTTGACCTCTCCATCGCGGTTCTTAAGATGGGTCTGTTCCTTTCTACTCTTCTATTCCTGTTCACCCTTTGCAGTCTGATTCTTGCTGTCACCACGGTGTCGAGTTAGCCCCTGGAGGGTCACAGGTGGCTTCCTCAAGACCCTCTTCTCCTTTGGCTTGTCCTCTGTCTTCTGGTTTGCTGCTTCTCCTTCTTCCAACCCCTAAATATGTCTGTTACTCAGGCTGTCTCCTGCACACTCTTCCCTACTGTGCTGGTGCTTTTGGCTTTCACCTTGGCACTCAGATGTCCCCAAATGGGATCCTGACTGCCGACTGCACTCCTGGGCTTTTGGCCCAAGCTTTCCACGCCTTGCTTGATGCTCTCACTGAGCTTCTCTGTGTCCCCACCTCCTCTTGGCACCCCTGCCCCTCTTGCTGCAACCAGCTCTCGTAACCCCCACGGATGGCGTCACCGTGCACCTGTGGGCCAGCCTTATTGTCCTCTTTGGCTCTTCTCCGTAGGTCCCAACCTTCAGGCGATTGCTGAGTTCCCTATGGTTTATCCACCCATTATCCCAACACACACCAGCCCCTCCACACGTCCTTCCCCATTAGCCTGCCTCCTCACCCGTTCACTGCCCTATTCCGCAAGAATAGTGCCCTTCTTTGGAAAAACATCTCTGGAGGTTCTCTGCCCATTTTTAATCAGATTATTTGGCTTTTGCAGTGTAGAGTCATATAAGTTCTTTATATATTTTGGCTATTAGCCCCATAGAGGTAAGAGGAAGGGTGAAATAGATAAAGGGGATGAGGAGTACACTTAGCTGGATGAGCACTGAGAAACGTATAGAATTGTTGGATCATGATATTGTACACCTGTATATGTTATATTAAAACAGATAACACTGTACATGTTATATTAAACTGTATATGTTATATTAAAATATAACACTGTATACGTTATATTAAAAAACAACAACAAAGGAATAGCGTCTTGCCTGGCCACCTGCTGCCTCGTGCTTCTCCTCTAGCACCTCTTATACATGCCAAATATCGGTATCGGAAAAATGTAGCTCCAGCTTATCACTCTCCCCCTTAGATCTACGCTGACCCCGGCAGTCAAGGCTTTCCACCGTAACCGTGCCCGTATCGGTTCCTTATCCCTGCTGTAACCCATTACTACAAACTTCGTGGCGTAGAATAATACCAAGTTATTTTCTTGCAGTTCTAGAAGTCAGAAATTTGAAATGAATTTTGCCAGGCTGAAGTTAAGGTGTCGATAGGGCCGTGTTTTTTCTGGAGATGCTGGGTGAGAACAGTTTCCTTGCTTTTCCCAGCTTCTAGAGGCCGTGTGCTCTCCCGGGCTCATGGCCCCTGCCTTCATCCTCGAAGCCAGAAATGTAGTAGTTCCACTGTTTCTCTCCCTCTGACTCTCGTCCCTCCGTCTTCTATCTTTTTAAGCCCCTGTGATTACGTTTGCCCACTGGGATGATGCAGGGCACTATCCCCCATCTCAAGCTTCCTGATAAAATCACACGTGCAGCATCCTTCTGCTCTGTGAGGATACATACCCATAGATTCTGGGGATCAGGGCATGAGCATCCTTGGGGAGTTACTTTTCTACCATCTACGGCACCCAGGCTACCTTCCACATTGTTTTTTCTTTTTCCTCAATTGTGTCTTTTGTGCTGGACAAATAATAAGAGCATAAAAATAGCAACCAGCACCTGCAGAGTGCACGCACCATGCCAAGGAACTTCCATGCAGAGCCTCACTTAAACCACACAGCGATTGGGGCGCCCGGCCGGCTTGGTCAGTGGAACCCGTGACTCTTGATCTCGGGGTTGCAAGTTCGAGCCCCACGTTGGGTGTAGAGATTACTTAAAAAAATCATAAAAAAAAAACAACCCCCAAAACAAAACCACACAACTATTGTATAATACCAGTTATTGTCTTAGTTTCCAGATGAGGAAAATGAGCTTCAGAGAGGTCATTTGCTCAGGGCCCCACACTAATGGATAGTGGAGTTTTTAAAAAATAGTTTGATCGAGATAAAATTTATATACTATAAAATTCACCTGTTTTAGGTGTACAATTCAATGATTTTTTCATAAATATATATACATATCAAAATATATATATTTCAAAAATATATAAACTGTGCAAATATGCACAGTTTAAATTGCATATATTACCACAATCCAGTTTTGGAAAATATCTGTCACCCCAAAAAGATACCGAGAGGAGCTCTAGTTCAGTGGGGAAGTCAGATATTTAAACGAATTACTACGTGATGTGCTAAGCTCAGGAGTAGTTACTTATGTACAACATCAGAGCACAGAATGTGGGGGGAGAGAAAACTTCCTAGTCCCTAGAAACACTACTTGGCCTCTTTGGCCAATTTAATTTGATGAGATAAGTAGCCATTGGGACCACAGACATTCACAGACACAGGCCCAGCCCTGGTCAGGCTGCTGTGTTGACCGAAGGGCCTGGGACAGGGGCGGGCAGAGCTGCGTTGATAGGCACTCCGTACAGGGGTTCGATATCCTAAAGCCTGTTGCAAGCTGTTCTGGTTTGCCGTGAACCTGAAATCTGACATTGGAGGGCTTCAGCAGAAATGAGACCAGGGGTCACAGAGAGCAAAGCCCCCCGAGAGAGGGTGTGAGTGGGTCCTGGGTCAGAGTCCTTGCCCCACCCACCGAAGACCTTCAGCCCGGCACCCACGGTGTTTCTGGTGCCACTGCATCTCATCTTTGTAATGGTACAGAGACTTCCTGCCTCTCTCTTCCGTGGAAGATGCAGTTGGCCATGATTGCTCTCATCCTGTCCCCGTGAACCTTGCAAGCACTTGGATGGTGGAGTTTGACCTGTGATGACATGTCTGAGGGGGAATCCTGATTATGTTGAGGGTTGATGCTGGGTCATCTAGTGTAGCTGTCCGTCTTCTGGACCTTTCCTTGCAGTTTTATAGGTGAGGAAACAAGCTCAAAGACGAAGGGAAAGCACCAATTAATGTGCTAGACTCCATTCCAGGTGCCTTATGCCACTATGTCTCCACTGGGAGATAGGAGGGATGGTCCTCATTTTGCAGAAGAGGGAATGGTGGCTCAGAGAAGAGTCCCGGCTTCATGAACAGTTTTCCACTGCTATTTCTTTCCCTGTACCCTTTGCCTCGAAGCAAATATGCACAGTTTAAATTGCATGCCTTCGACATTGTGGGTGCTTGCTAAGAGTTTAGAGCAGCTGAGTTTGATTTTCTTGCAAAGAGCACATGGAAGTGGGGAACGCACAAGATGGTGTGACATTTTAATGCCCTTTCAGTGTAAATTCTACAAAATCATCAAGGTAGCACTGAGGGCTTGGCTTTAAAATAGAATACACACTGAATTATCTGCCCTCGGAGACTGAACCCTGTGTGACCTTCCTGTTGAGCTGCTGGTCCTTGGCACATAAAACTGAAAATGACTTCTTTCGTTGTCTCTCTGCTCCTTTTGAAGGTGGACAAACACGCCTAAAATCCCCTGCTCCCTTCTTTGCAGTGGCCTTTTTGGGGTGGCCTGTCCCACCCCCATCCCGGTGACTGGAAAGGGGCACTCAGGAGAAAATCAGCTGGAGGGAAAATGGAGGTGGCGGGTGGGAGGGAGCAGGGACAGCCTAGGGGACAGCTTCTACTGCAGGTTGGCCCTGCTGGCCCGGACAGCGACCCCCCGCCCCCCCCGTGCCTGGGAAGGAACCTCCTTCAGCGGGGACTCCGTGGGCCACTGCAGGGAGTCTATGAAGGACAAGTTCAAGCGCTGGGAATAGTCGGCTCTGATTCAGCAGCAGAACTGGGTCTGCCTTCTGTTCACTGGTTTTATTTCCAAGCATGATGTACAGCAGTGGGAGAAACCAGTTGTTTCTTTTAACCCCCTATAATGTCTATCAAAAAACCTATCACCTTCTGTCCTCCTTCTGAGCCAAAGGAGCAGCTTCTTTGGGTGGGCTTGTTTCCCATTTTTGGGGTCGGGATGATGTTTGCCTTGCGTTTTCCCTCCTCCAGGGCTCTGGAAGTGACTCCTCTGGTTTTAGCTCTCCTGTTGGTTTTGGGGTGTGCCAGCTCCAACTCCAACTTCAGACCAAGGTCAGCTCTGCTGTCCCCTGAGAATGGGATCGTCTCTCCTCCCCTCTGCCTGAGGACAGCCCAGCAGATACATGGCGGCAAATACATGCCATTCTCATTCTGTTTTGCTGCCACTGTTCCACTGCCTGTTGCTTTCCTGGGACCCGTAGCTCCCCCTGGGACCCCCTAGTTCATCCTGGGACCCCGTAGTTCATACAGGGACCCGAAGTTCATCCTGGGACCTGTAGCTCCCCTGGGACCCCCTAGTTCATCCTGGGACCCCATAGTTCATCCTGGGACCCATAGCTCCCCCTGGGACTCCCTAGTTCATCCTGGGACTCGTAGTTCATCCTGGGACCCATAGTTCACCCTGGGACCCCGTAGTTCATCCAGGGACCCGTAGTTCACCCTGGGACCCCGTAGTTCACCCTGGAACCTTGTAGTTCACCCTGGGACCCCCTAGTTCATCCTGGGACCCCGTAGTTCACCCTGGGACCCTGTAGTTCACCCTGGGACCACGTAGTTCACCGTGGGACCTTGTAGTTCACCCTGGGACCCCCTAGTTCATCCTGGGACTCGTAGTTCACCCTGGGACC